>NC_056739.1:1950989352-1951079352 GCF_019279795.1 Protopterus annectens
CCCAGGACTGAACCCTGAGGTATTCCACTTGTCACTTGTCTGGAGCTGGATTTGGAGTCGGATACTTTTACAGTGTGGGTTCTGTCAGTAAGCCAGTTGGCAACCCATCGAGTGACATAGGGATTAATGCCCAGCTTAGTAAATCTATCTATGATTCCAGAGTGGGGGAGGGTGTCAAAGGCCTTGGCAAGGTCCAGACAGGCTGTGTGGACCACCTTACCCTCTTCCACGGCTCTGTAGACTGATTTGAAGAAGTCAATCAGGTTCAGGAGACAAGATCGGTCCTTCACAAATCCAAACTGGGTGGGGTCCAGTGTTTGAAGGTTTCCAATGTCTTTGTTTATAAGTTCCATGATAATACGTTCCATGGCCTTGCAGATCAGGCTCATCATTCTGATGGGGTGGTAGTTCCCGGGATCCAAGGTGGATCCCCCTTGTGGAGTGGGATAACTGTAGCTGTGCGCCACTCAGTGTGCACAAAGCCTAAGGTATGGGTATGATTAAACATGACACTTAGGTGAGGTGCCAGTTCAATTTGTAGTTCATTTAGTACACAGCCTGTGATGTCATCTGGTTCCATGGATGCTGTATTCTTAGCTTTGGAGAGTGCATTTTTTATCTGTGTGGCCATTATTACCAGAATTTGGCAATCTTCTGGTATTGAGATGGACCATTTAGGGGGTGAGAGGGGGGGTGAAGTTGGCACTGAATTGATCTGCCAGGATATTGGCAATATCCTTGGGATCAGTATATTTAATGCCATTCTGTTGTAGCTCAGAGCAGATCTGAGCATTGCCATTTAGATTTTTGACATAGTTATAGAATGCCTTGTGGTTGTCTTTGGAATCTTTGGCAATTTTTTTTTCGTAACTAGCTTTGGAGGATTTTATGAGGGATCTCAGCTTCTTACTGAGGCTGGTAAGGGAGTTTTTAGCATCCTGGCATTTTCCGCTTTTCTGCAACAGTTTCTTCCTTTTGTTGTAAAGTTTGTTTATGGCAGGGGAGTACCAGATTGGCTTCCTTTTTTTTGGAAGAGAGCATCTTGGTTCTATTTGGGATGGCACGATTCATGCATGAGTGGACGTGGTCGAACAGTGCCTTAGTGTAGGATTCAGCAGTCGAACTTTCAGTTCCTGTCTGCATGGGTGTCATGAAGTTTGTCACTTCTGACTTGAGTAGCATGAAGTTGGCTTTGGAGAAGTTTTTTTATGGAGGTTTCCTTACTGGGCGGGTGGGAATGGGATGTGGATGTTAAAGGTGATTAGCTTATGGTCAGACCTGACCAACGAGGGGGGTGACCATAGGTGTGGAGCATTGATTTCCCATGTTGATAATAACCGGGTCTAGGATATTGGAGTATTGGAGCCCCTGGTGGGACTATGAATTAGTTGATCCAGGGTGTTGGAATTTATGAATTCTAAGAACCGTTGGGCAAAGGTGTTGGTACAAGAGTAGATTTCCCAGTTAATGGCAGGGTAGTTGAAATCACCCAGTATTAGGGTGTTTGGTTGTATCTTAATATTTTTCAGTATGTTAAGAAAGGTGTAGTGAGAATCTTGGGGCATGGTGGGGGATCTGTAGCAAGCTACAATTTGGATTGCAATCTTACCTAGTGTTAGTTGCACCTGGAGAATTTCAGATGCATTGTGTTGGGTAACTAGCCTGGTTGTGTGAATATCCTTGGTGAATATGGACACTCCACCTTTATTGTTTCGGTCTTGGTTTGGTGGCTGAAAAGTGTGGTAAGAGTTGTAGCCTGGTCTTGCAGGGCTGCTCTCTGGAGCCTTGAACCAGGTCCCACTTACTGCACAGATATCGATGTTATCCATTTTTAGGAGTGCCTCAACAGAGTGCATTTTGAAGTTTAGACTTCTAGCATTGAGTGCCATTATCTTCAGAATTTGCATGCTTGTACCTGTTACAGTGGTGGTTTTGTCCTTTGAACTTTACCTAAAAAAGGCACTATAGGGGTGGCAAGAGACTTAGCCAGTAACTTGAATCCCAGGGGGCGACAGGTGCCGACCATCTCTGGCAAAGCATCATGGTCTGTTGATCATATCGTCCCAGGCAGACAGAGACTGGATCCCCTTTGAATGACACCAGAAGCTTAGCCAATTGTTGAAGTCAACCATTTTGTCCTTATTTTCTGGCATCATTCTGGGCGAAGGCAGGATGCTACTCAGGGCTAGGGTCATACCTGCCTGAGCCACATGATCTGAGAGCTCTTCCATGTCTCTTTTCATGTAGTCCAGGGAGATAAGTCATTCACTCCAACATGGACAATGACAGAGTCATATTTGTACTTGTTTCATTATGGTCTACACATTTTACACTGTCTCTTGTGCCTGAAATTTTTCATAATTTTTTCACTGTTTTTTAAACATGTTTCTGGGTAGTATCCCACATTCCTACAGAAAGTAGGAAGAGTTATGTATTATTTGGTATTCCAGTTTTATGCTAATTAGATGTCCAAATGTTTGGTTGGACGTACCTACTTTTTGAAGGACCTTTGTTCATCTTTTCAATGTCTGCAGGTTGAGAAGTATGTGTAGTGATATAATACCTTCAACACTTAGGTTTGTAGGTTCATCGGTCAATATAGGCTGTTGATCGACAGGAACATTAGTGGCCTAGCCAGATTACCTCATATTGTAAATATCCATTGTTATGACTAAATTATACTTAGTTTTGACCCCTTTCAATGAGGACTTGAGGGGCCAGATCCAGGCTGTATTTACAGTTGCTCAAGGAGCTACTTTGCTTTGCATTCAAAGGAAGTATATTCTATAAAATAGGAATTCTCTGGGAGATATATCTACCTCTCCAGCAGATCCTGTTTTGGTGGAAGTTAAGATCTCTTGACTGAGTGTTGATGGTGTCATCAATTGTGTGGATATGCATAAGGTCACATAGGACAGAATCCTTCAAGGCTTTGTAGGCTGGACATGTCATCTTTCAAGTGTCTGTAGGAAATAGAAAAAGGAGAAAGCACTTTATGGCAGTCCGGAGAGCTCAAGGAAGTCATGCCTTTAATTACCATAGTGAAAAAACATTGCTGTCTCTCAAGCTGAGTCATATGCTTAGACAGGTACATACTAAAGTGGCCATTATATTCTTTTATGGGCCTAATGATGGAGGAGTATAGAGGAATAATAACTTTCATAGATCTAGAAGAAATGCCACTGGTGATTACTCTGTCTAGGTAAAAGGATTTCCTAACAACAGTGGATACATGGGGATCAAAGGATAGTTCATTTTCAATGAAAGTGCCCAGGTCCCTAATGGCTGATTCAGCTTTCAAAGGGGTATCGTCTATGTGGTAGGTGCATGGGTGCACAGTTTTGACAAAAGACAAAATTTTACATTTTTTGGCTTTTAGTTTTAGGCTATGGTCCAGGTATTACTTTTTGGTGTGTGTTAGTCCACCCTGAAGAAATTGGAAGTCTAATGGGGAGTTACTGACAGCTCCAAGTTTGCAGTCATCTGCAAACTTGGTCAGCCACAAGTTCTGACATCAGAAAAGTAAATACCAATGAGAAGTGGTCCTAGGACTGCTCCTTGGGGGACACTGCTGGTAACTATGATTTTTGAAGAGCGCATGTCTCCCACACTAATAGATTGCATTCTGTCAGTTAGCCAATTTGCAGGTAACATATGGGTTTACATTTAGTTTGATTACCTTCCACATCTGGAACAACCACAGGAAACGAAATGTGGCTGAGTTTGCTTTGCATACATTAATTAAAAACAGCTTAATTTAAGAACAAGTTAACTGAGATTTCATGTGATTGCTATCCAGACAGGATTGCTTGGCATGTGAAGATCCCTCTCATTGACAGACTAATTGCAGAAGTTACATACACTCAGGAAATTAGACATCCAGAAAGTGTATAACACACTTCTGAACACACACCAGGTTAATTCCTAATCAATTTATACAGTTCACATAATGTTTGATGCTGAGAATGTAATACTCTATAACAATTTATTTAGCAAACCAAATATATGTAGTATTTATTTTGTTGTATTCCATGAACTGGTTTTCAGTGGTCAGTAATCACTTTTGAAAATTATGTTTAACATTTATGGATAAAGACATTTGTGACTGAGACATAATCAGGGGTTTTGAGTTACAATAGAATTTCTGTGTAGAAGTTAGAAAATTTCCAAGGTTGTACATACTGGCTTACTACAGCCTCATTATGTCATCAGCTTAAGGCTTGCTGAACTGTATATTGTTTTCACTGCACTTAGAAAGCAAGACATGCAGACAGCAGATCACAGAATTGGAAAATGCAGTCTGGAACTGAAATTAAAGTACTTTTTTGCTTTCAAGTTAAAATTTTCTCTGAATGCTCCATTAAGACATAAATTATGTATTGACTTGTAATTGCTCAAATGAGAATATTGAAAGCTAGGCTAGGCTCCATACGGAAGGACATGTACTTTCTGCATAATTCTTGGCACAAAATGGGTGGCATCAAGAAGATAATCAGTGCACTTCCAAGGCTGATAATCTCATCAAATCTGCATAGCTTTAAAGTAAGTAGTTATACCTGTTCATTTCCATAGAATAAAATATATAGACAGTTATGGAACTTAACAGTGAACCTTTATAGAGTATAGCACACATTTCTTGCAGACTTGCAGAATTTAGTGTAATTTTGTCATATATATATATATATATATATATATATATATATATATACACACACACACACACACACACACACACACACACACACACACACACACACACACACACACACACACTCGACACACAAGCAGTCAAATCAACTGATGCCTGCATCATGCTGAATACTAGCATACCCGACACAAACACCAAATGCCGAACCTCCCTAATGCTCTGGACCAAGGAACAAGTACTAACATGGGTTTTGAAGGGGAAAAAGTTAGGACAGTCAGTAATGTCAGTTTTGAACATTCCAACTTTCATAATGTGCAAATCACACAGTTGGACTCAACTATCTGTATGTTGAATATATGATTGTAAATGAACATACAGGGAGATTTTGACTCATTACAAAGAAAATCAAAATAATGCATCTCTGAAAAGAAATGAAGGAAAATATAATGAAATAGGGTCTACAGGTAGTTAGATCAAAGGAAGGTAAACAAGTAATTTGACAGAGAGCGAGTGGCATAGAAGGTTGGTAGAACATTGTGATGCATAGGAAGAGGTGTTAAGAACACAGCATAATCATCTCTTTTTATAGACATTAAGGAAGACCACCATTTCAAGAGCACTGATAATATAAAGGCAGTTTAGATAACAGACATATATGGTTTACATCAGATACCATGCAAAATGAGTATATTAACTTTAATTTACATACCCTTGGAAACACAAAAAGGTTGGAGGAGCACAACAGAACCCAATCCAAGCTAATGCTAGCTAAAGCAATGCCACTCAAAGTAACAAAGCAGATCCTGGGTCAAACTGCCAGAGGATTTTTTTTTCAAGATTGAGAAGGTAGTTGAGCACTCACTAAACACACTGATTAGCCTGCATATACTTTGACACTGCACCTCAGGAACAAATCAAACACTCTGAAAAAACACAAAGAAACACCAAAACAAGTAATTGGTGAATCAGAAAATAAACCATAAGATGTATACTACATCATGTGTCTTCATTTTCTTGCAGACTGGAAGAATTGAAGAGGTAAGAGAGAGACAAAAAAGACCTCGGCATTTGTTATGAATGATGTTTGTATTGCTACCTGGAAAATAGGGGTCGATACATATGGTTACTCTCTAAAGTTGGAAGACTTAAGATAAAAACTGGAATTAGGTAAGTAAACATAGTTTCAATATATAGTATAACGTCCTTGAAAACTCTTCTCTGTAAAAGAGATTCAGGAAAATGGGAGACACCTGCAGATATAGACAAAACAAATATGCGAATAAGATGAATAGGGGAGCTTGGAAGTCCTTCTTCACATTTACTTCTTGTCCACTGTTTACCACTTCATACAGATAAGTAAGGTAGTCTGGGATATTCCTGTTGAAAACATAAGTTTATTTAAAAAATAGATACAGGAGTAGTTAAAAGGTGCTACATATACTCTGGTAATAATTCATTATGCATCAAAAAACCACAAGGTGACCAGCTGAGTAAGAATGAACAGACCAACAAGTAACCATACAGCACTGCAGCACTTTAGCCCAATAAAGGATCACCCCTGTCACGGCACTCCACAAATTCCACACCAAAAATAGTTTTCAAATAAGTTTTAATAAAAGGATTGAGAGCTTTCGTTTCAACACATGAAACTTCCGCAGAATAACAAATAACACTGCATACACATTTATATAAACACCACTAACACTCCATTGGTTAATGCCATTTTAGGTGACAACTTGCCATTGGATATAAGAATTTTTTCACTTTTAAAAAACTTTTTCCATTTGCACTTTATATATATATATATATATATATATATATATATATATATATATGTATATATATTTATATACATATATATATATGTATATATATTTAAAGATATATATTTCTGATATAAAAACTAAAATAAATATAAATACAAATAATAATATAAATATTAACAAATATTAATAAGACAAGGCTCTCATTTTTAATGCAGGTACAAGTGGCATATGATCATTTAAGCTGGAACTGGCACATGCATCCAATTGCAGTTGCCATATTCTGAGGAAGTTTCATGTGTTGAAACAAAAGCACGCAATCCTTTTTATTAAAACTCATTTGAAAACTATTTTTGGCGTGGAATTTGTGGAGTGCTGTGACAGGGGTGATCCTGTATTGGGCTAAAGTGCTGCAGTGCTGTGGGGTTACTTGTTGGAATAATTCATTATGCATATTGTAATTGCATGTAATAACGGAGACTCATTTGGATGATACACATTGTATATTTTCATATCGCATAATTTAATGATTCGTAGTGTAAATATTTCAAACAAGCACATGGACATAACACCAAACTAATATTAATAAGGCAATGATAATTGTATATCATATATTCATCATAGCAGTTTGTACTGATTTGAGTTAAACTTAATTAACACCTTATGTTAGCTACTGCACTTATTTGTTATTAATAACTGTGAATAGAGTGTGAGAGATATGGGAGGGGTCATACACTAACAGTATAAAAATGATGTTCCTCCTTCCTTTTCTTCTTTTTTGATTCATTATTTCTTTCTGTCTTATATTTCTCTGTCTTTATATCATGAGCCATTTTAGAAGTGAGCCAAGAGAGTCAACAGCATAATTTGCCCTTTGAGATCAGTGACACTATTAAAGGATCTATGCACTCACATAATTTTTGAAAGAGTAGGACACATTAAACTATAACTATATGAACTAGAAGCAAACATATGCATCAACCAATAGCAATGTAAAATACTGAGAAGCAGTTAAGTGATGTGCTATAGTCAGAGAAGTCACTTGTAAGTGATACAGTCATAGATAAGGAATCAATTGCAGACAAATGACATGAAGGCAAGGCACTGGATGACTTTTTAACTGCCACATGTAAAATCCATATTCTGGAATGAATAAGACAATTTGGGTGCTTTAGTGAATAGAAAAGGTAAATATGAGATGACTGCTTTCAGGGGACACAGTATGAATCATTTTCAGGATAAGACCTAAAAAGGCTATAATTAATGCAACATTTTAGCCTGTTAAAAGTATTAAGGTGCAAATAAATATAAGATGTATTTAATAGTATATAAACCCATCCTAGTTTTTAAAAACTCATACAATTAAGAAACACAACAATAAGTGAGTGTGTCTGTTGACAGATGAACATGATCCCTGGGTAATATGATGCAGACCTCAGCTGGCATAGTCGTAGCAACAAGGGACTCAAGGGATCACAAAATATGAGTGTAGGAGGTGATCTGAGAATTAGTATCTTGTTATAGAAGGTTGTAGACAATGCATTATAGCTGAAAATAAATATAAATGCTCAGACCTGCTGCCACACTTTGTCTATTAATAAGGAAATGCACATTAGATCATTTAGCCTAATATTGTATTTTATATAGCAATGACAAATATCATGCAGGCTGCATAATGTACTGCGTGCAGAAATTATTCATGATGCAGTAACATAAATACTGCATATACTTACATAATATGCTACATACAGTTTGATAGCATGTACGGTGTATACATTCTAATTATACCCCAAATTAAAATACATACTCTTTCTAAAATTGTAGAATAAGCCATACATGATTTACTTGATGTACAGCTACCCTTAGCTATGTAAAACTATTGTGAAAATCCTTATCACCAAATGAGCTCCTGTTGGTAGGAATACTTAAAAACTGCTGTCATTGAGAATGCTAAGCATATCAGACAATTGTTAGAATGTTTATTTAACAGAAACAGATAGCAGCTATATTATTAACTAGCTGCTCTGGTAGCATAGAGAGATAAAGCTTGACAATGACCCAGGTGACCAGGATATGATTAGTGGCCTGGGCACTTTATAGAGTTGGCTGGGAGGATGGGATGTTCCTATCCTGGATGGGAAAGTTACATGCTGACATGTCTCCAGTGGTGTTCTAGCAAAGTCTGGAACCAGGAAAAATTGATGTTAGGTTGGAGGGTAGTATAGACAGTTCTGTGCATGGGGTTGGGGGTGGAGCACACTGTAGTGGCTAGGCATATAGGGGAAGGGAAAATAGGTCTGCAAAAAATCCCTAGACCCTGGCAATGATAGCAGGACTCACAGTGCTTGGCCCATGGCTCTACTGAGTGAAGAAGAATGCCTAAATTGAGTTCTCAGACAGAAGGTGGACGGGCTTATTGAGTGGGGAGGAATCTTGAAGATAACGTGGCACTGGACTGAAAAAAATATGTAGAGTAACATCCATTTATTTCACCTATTTATCCCAGTTTCCTACATGTTGCTGCAGCCTCTGTTCTCTTGATGTGCTTCACTCAGTGCCTGCATAATTTCTTTGGTATCTGTGTGTCTGTCCCATGCATTAGTGTAACTGGTTTAAATGCTGGGGAGGGGGACTTTATTCTCAGATTCAGGCAATGATGGCAAGTATGGTGCTAGTTCCAATTTTGTGAATGCCTATATCTTGCTATTATACCCCCCCTCCATGAGCAGAAGAAGAAATTAGTTAGGTATACCAGTGGGTGTTCAGTGGCTAGACTTAAAATGGCTAACTGGTTTATCATCTAGTAACAGTTTATGAACCTATGACTCTATGAACTTATAAATCTATAGTCATATGTCAGTAGTAGCTTCATAGCACTTTGGATTAACAACAGACTTGCTAATATGTTCCACTTTTGCAGGTGCTCTAAGATATCAGTTGTTGATGCTGCAAAACCCTAATTTTCTTTGTTCAAGATTAACTTAACAGATCCATATCCAAGGAGAGAATATACATTAGCATAGTTTAACTAGAATAGTGCATAGTGCAAATATTCATTGTCTGAAAAGGTTATTTGGGGGTATACTTTTTCTGCAAGAAAAGCATTTTGCCTTGATCATGCAGAAGATACTATAGCAAGATCAAAATCACTCATGTCTTCTTACGTTTCACATGCAGAAACCTCTTTTTGAAAAATACTTGGGAGAGTTTTTAATGATAGATATTTTGACAGACTTAAAATGGCTGTCATTTTTTGCTGTTTGCCTGATTTTAAGACTTTATATTGCTTTGCTCCTTTTATTCTTCCAGAACTGTTAGGAATAATCAAGTGGATGTGCATGCTGTGTAGGGAAAAATTATCATGTTTTCTGAAGTACAGTACCCCCTAATAGATTCCAGACTAGAAATCTAGGCAGTTGAGGTAAATGCTCATTTTGTTCTTAGTCTGAAAGTGATGATGGTGGTCAGGCATTAGTTGCTAACTTTGCACATTAAGTCAAAAAGCACTAAGTCCACATTCATAATGATTCTCATGGTAACAGAATTCACATTTTCTCTCTCAAGTCCTAAAAAGAGCATAACTGATATCCCAAATTGACTGCAGAGGTGTGACTGGTATATATTAGCATAATTATTTGCAACTGGTGTTACAAAAGCTGCAGAGGTAATCTAAACATCAGATATTTTATAGCAATCTGAAGTCCTTTCATTGTCAAGAAATGCTTGTTGAAATATAAATTAAAATGCTCAATGTTTTTTTAAGTAAATGCTTGTTAAAATTTAGATTCACTTTAACATGCCTGTGAGGTTTAGAGCTATTTTAGCAAATTTCTTTTGCTGGCTTGTCCTTAATATTTCCATGTTCCTGTGCTGTTGTAGAGCTAAAATTTTGCTTGTTGAAAGATAAATGCCCTTAATTTCCAAGGGTGTTATCAAAATAGCACTGTTTCCTACCTTCTGAGGATGTGCTGTTAAGGTGGTTGAGCTAAGGTGGTTGATTTCCCAATAAGCCAAGTGGTCCCATCACAATAACTGTAATTTCAGAAAGTATTTTCAATATTTATTAAGAAACTACTTACATTGGCAATACATTTATTGTTGGCAATTTTCTGTTACATATAGTTCATCCCATAGTAATTTAATAGGATTTCTACTGAACCCAGAATACATTTATTATTTTTTTCAGCTGGAGGTTCACTGGAAGCATCCCTAAAACTTTTAAACAGCAGACTCATCCAAAGACAGTCTGAGTGTTCTTCATCCACCCACCATTTATTTCAGACAGAAACTTTCTACCACATCTCACCTTGTACTTTAAGTAACTGTTAAGCAGCCAGTCCTTTCTACATGTATTTTAACCTGCACAGTGACTAGTCTGCAGACAAGTGTTTCTGTGCCCTGGTTTGTAATTTGTAATCAATAGCCTTATAGTCTGTAACCCTCTGCCTCAGACTTCCTACTGGTCAGTTTTTACCCTCTGCTGTCTAACAGGGACTGAGATTGACTCCTTACCATTCTTACTCATCAAATATATCTTTCTCTTATATTTATCTTCACTTTTCTAGACTTGATTTACTCCCATCATTTCCCTCCACCATCTCTCCTCAGTGGCACTCCATGTCTTTAAGGAACTCACCCCAGTCTTTCTTCCTTAAATTTATTTCTGCAGTTCCCCCTTCCTTCTTTAAGTTTATTTCCCTTTGCCCAGACACTTGTTAAACCACTTTCAGCTGTTAGCCAGTATTCATGCTCAATTCCCAATCGGCTCAATGCACTTTTCCACCTCTTTAAGTTAAAACCAAAGTATTTTTTTATGTTTCTATATAAGTGTTTCCACAGGCAAATAGCTCTATGAGTTATTTAACTGTGAAGTTTGCAGTCAGAACATCTGTCTGAGGGCTATATTTTATGTAACTTATTTACAAAAATGTTGCCAGCTCAAAACAAATAACTTTGCTATTATTGATCCCTTATCTTTGACTATAACAGCTTCATTGATATTCTGTCGTCCCAACTGGGCTTCATTGATTGTTTTTAGTAGTCCACAGTGTAGGGGATGGGGAAACCCACTCTGTTCACTCTTCAACCAACCCTCACTTCCTAACCACCCCCTCCTACACTACATTTATTCTCTCTGCTTCCCCACCCAGTACCCAGTATCTACCAGTCCCATCACTCAATTCTCACTGCAAAACTCAGAACAACTCCACCCTAAGATGCTTCTCAACTATACCACTTTCATCTCATTATACATACACCTATAGATTTTTCTCCCCTCCTGGTTTTCATACTGCCTTTTCACTTATATTGTCTCTTTCTACCATTTTATACTCCTTTTACCTTCCTACTTAATTTGATACTCTAGAAATTAGCCATACAACCCCTTCTGTTGCTAATCTATTGTTCATTAGCTACATACAAACATCAACTCTAACCATCCTCTCTTACCACTCACTTACAATACTTCTCTCAGATATCCTGTTCCCTAACTTACTCTTACTTCTTCCTTTCATATACTTAGCCCATCGTACATTCTACCAACAACCTCTACCTACCCTCACTCCCAATTAACAACCATTGCAACTTCACAATAGCACCCGCCCTTTACACATCAAATATTGACCTTTTTAACAATAGGAACCTATATTGGAACTCCTTCCTGCACAGACTAGGCATTAAACCTAAACTGAAAATCAAACAACCCTATCCCGATACCTTATTTTACTGTATTTAAAAGCTCGTGGTAATATCCACCCTAATCCAGGCTCAAACACCTATTCTAAACACAAAACTTCCATTAAACTCCAAAATAACCCTTCTCAAAAACTACCATGAAAACAGCTATCTGACCTTCACCTCTGTTCAAGAAACCTAAGAATTATTCATAACAAACTGCCAGAATTACATGCCTGGATATCTTACTACAAACCAGACAAACTAGTCATTGCTTAATCCTGGCTCACACAAAATACAAAGAATATTGAAATCTTACTACCTGAATACAGCATTATAAGGCTAGACAGGACTCATAAAAAGAGGCGGGATAGCCATCATCTATAAACATAACTTAAGTATCTAAGTATCTCCCTGCACCCACTAATCCCTCCCCATATCACAATACTAAAATGCATATATCCTCTCAAAATCAACATCCACAAGAACCTATGTATACTAGGTGTCTACTTACCGCCTAGCAATAACATAAACTTTGCTAAAGAATTTCTTTCCTAGACATCAACCAGTATTTCTCAAGAAACCATAATATTAGTAGACATGAATACTGACTGGCAGACCATAGATAATGAAAGTCCTACAAATGCAATTAACTTATAAAGATTTACCCAACTCATCTGTACTCTACTCAGATACAACAAATCCACCAAATGGAATTTTATCATAGATTGGATCCTTACGAATACAACAGACAAAATAAACCATACCAGTACTATTTTTGACACCCCTAGTGACCACTTGACTATTATTGTAATAAGAGAGCATGCTCATGACCAAAACAACATTGCCATAATCTTGCTCACAATCGCTCTACCTTCAAAAATGATGCTTTCATTACAAACTTAAAATTAATAAACTGGGGAATGCTAAACACAATTGACTTAGATGAAAAAGCATCACTGAGGCTGCATCCATAAGGACCAAAATATTTAAATCAAACACAGCTCTCTGGCTAACAAAGGAAATAAAACAACCCATGAACAAAGAGGATAAAACATAGAAAAACCTGGACAAAAATCCAGTGTTGATGTCAACAAACAGAATTGCAATCAAATTAGAAATGCCATTAAAAATAAAAACAGCTATATATATATATATATATATATATATATATATATATATGTGTGTGTGTGTGTGTGTGTGTGTGTGTGTGTGTGTGTGTGTGTATGTGTGTGTGTGTGTGTGTGTGTGTGTGTTTATATGCAAATCAGAACAACCCTAATATATTTTGGTTGACCATCAACAAACTCCTACATCCAGCCCACATGACCTAACCTAGCCTCAAAACAGATGTACCAGGAGTCTCCATTACCAACTAATTTAAGTCACACTTTGTACATTCTGTTACTTTTCTCTTAAACCTACATACTTCAATAACTAGTATAACACCTCCATACCCCACAGCTCATTCCCAAGCTCTCAAACTTCAACCCATCCCAATCTCCACTATCAGAAAACTGCTTAAAACTTTGAAATCCACCACCCTTGCCCAAGACAACTTACCAGATAAATACATCAGAATAGCTGCAGATGCTCTGGCAAGCCCCATGCCCATCTTAGTAAACTGGTGTAGCAAGGAAAGCTGTCTTCCCACTCTGTGGAAAAATCATACATACTTTCCCTACATAAGGGTGGAACTCCACTAACCTGTCCAGTTGCAGTCCATAACCATACTATTTCTTCTGAATAACATTCTTGAATAATATATATAATCTTAAGTTCTTACCTACATTACTGAAAATTCACTGCTTTCCATTTGCAGCATGATTTTCTTCCACATCACAGCACCGCCACTGCATTACTAAGCATTGTTACAGCAGTAAAATCAAAGCAAAAACAACAATAACATTGTCTCTTCCATATTCCTTGATCTGTCCAAAGCCTTCAACATGGTGTCACACCAAAATTACTATACAAGATGTTTTCTTTAGGTTTTGATAAACCCTCAATATCCTGGTTTAACAGTTAAACCTCAAACAGACAACAAGCTATAAAGAGGCAAAACAACATCTCCAGCTTTCTCTCAGTAGCCACATGAGTCCTTCAGACTCTATATTAGGACCACTACATTTTAATATATTCATTTATGACCTGCATTTAGCAAACCAAAGAAGCAACCATCATCCAATATGCAGATGATTCCACAATCATCTACTCTTCCAAAAACATGATTAAACTATAACAGTGCACCCAAGAACCTCTCTCTGACAGTGTGACTTAGCTAACTGACACAAATTATTTCTAAACCTCCCAAAATCCAGACTTATCTTATTTGTCTCTAAATAACTATCTGACCAAAAAAATTCCTTTTCAATTCTATCATCAAATAATGCCAAGATAAAAATGGTAACCCACGTGAAACTATTAGGGGTTACCATTGATGAAAATCTAAAATTTGACTACCACATAAAACAGGCTATAAAGAACACCCCCCAATAACTGGGAGTCCTGTATAGAGCCAAACCCTGCCTAACAAGTGCAGGCTGGGATTAGCAGTGCCTCATCTCTTCTCATCCCAAGTCTCCTATATGTGGCTCCCATACTTCTCAATTTACAATCCAATTGACTTTCTTTACTTGACCAGTGCTATAATAAAATTGCAAAATTTGATGCCAGCCATCATTATAGGACTCATCACTGTCTAACACTAAAGCGACTTCAGTGGCTAGAATTAAGGCACTATTTAACCTGCTCACAGCTTGTCACAACACATAAGCTTATGTATTACCCAGGCAAATGCCCAAGTCTAAGCAATATTCTCCAAATCTACAGCCCCAAAAGATCACTATGCTCTTCTAACAAGATGCTACTAAGTGAATGAAACAGACTGCTAGAGACTCCCTATACTCCTCCTCTCTCTGTCTAAAATAAGGACTTCCATACCCCCCTCTCTTAGAATATTAGAAAACATTAAGTCTTTCAAACTATACTTACAGGATTGCCTAAAAATACTTGTCTATGCTGTCTCCTGGGATAACTTAAATGTTGCCTCTCTCTCAAACTCCTCTCCTGGGCATCTCTACTCTCTCTATATAGCCTCTCTACTCACTAAGTGGCTCTTATACTCCTACTGGTATAACCACAATCTGGTCTATTGCTTTTTGCACTTCAAAGGACCCCCTACACTTATTGTCATCCTCATAATTTACACATTTTCTTCTGCCACAAAGCTTCTGCCATAAAGCTTTATAAGAAATTGCATTATATCTCAATCATAAATAATCTGTTTTCATTTTCTTGTCCTCGGTTGTAGCACTGCATGACATTTTCATTCTACTGAGTACTATTTCCATATCAGGTGTAAATAATCTTTATCAAACTGTGACTAGCTTATATTGACCTAAAATGTATTTAAGCTTATTGTCTAAAATATATTGACTATTGTTTTACTGTTTGCTCATTTTATTATTGAGCTTTCCTCTCCGAGCCTCCACTGAAAAAGGGCAGCTTGTCTAACCATTTGGACCATCCTGGTAAACTAATTGTATGTTGCTCCAGAAATTAGAATTTTCTCCTATGAAATGATATAAAACTGCTGTGGATATTTATACTACAGGCCACACCAACATTAGCACAGTTTTGGACCATAAATTCTATCTTAGCACTGGTATGTTTTGATTCCAGTGTCTCCACTTAATGTTGCTACTGCAAAATCCCCATTTTCTTTGTCCAAGGCTAGCTGCATTATACCATCTCTGTAGGCCATTCCATCTGATTTTGAGGCTAGCTATTTGAATTCAGGCTGCTAGCATCATTGTGAGAGCTTAAACTGCATGACCGCAGAGCTTGGAGTTGCTGTGTTCTTATAGGTACTATCAACAGAAATCCTGAAAACATCCCCTTGGGCTTTATATCACTTTAATGTGTAAAAATGTCTGCTGGTAAATTTGTAAATTTTGATAACCTTAGAAAGATAACCCCAAAAAGAAAGTGAACAAACAGTTTTATAGGCATAGCAAAAAAATCATAGATGCTAATATTTTCATCGATATGTCTTAAAGTCTATAAAATGGACAAGGTCAAAGCAGCCAGCATACTAAATCTTTAAATAGAGGCTGTCCTGTATATGCACGTATTGAAGGAAGTAGTCATTGTGAAAGTCTTTTGAAGCCCATATAATGTCACTGCAACTGCTAGGGTCAGGATTGATTTATGTATTTATGTATACAGCTATTTGTTTCTTTCTTTATGTATGTATGTATGCAATATTGTATCTGTGTATTTTTTATGAATGCATGCATGTATTTATGAATGCATGCTTGTATTTAAGTTTGTTAGCCAGTAGTGAACTGAGCCCAGTGGGCCCATTTCAGCCACTGGATTGGGTACGTAAGTTACAGTACAGCATCAAACAGTAAAAGAGTTGTGTAATTAAGGGAACAAAAAGAGCTACATGCAGTTAATCAAGTGAGAAACAAAGCAGAAGATAAACTGGCAAATATACACAGCAGATGAGTCACAAATCACTTACAAAATTTAAGGTAGTTAGGTGAAGGCAACTATTAATTTTAAGAAATTGTAAGAATTTAAGTAATTGTTGTTCAGGAGAAGCAAGAGCAGTTTGCTCTGTTTCTTGTAGTTTAGTTAGCAAATAGAGCAGTGAGCCTGGTAATTGCAAAACTTTTACAATTGCACTAGCCTTTAGTATTGCTAGAGAATCAAAATTCAGCAATTTACAATCTTCAGCATGTCGCTACACTGAAAGCCAGTCAGTATACATAGAATAAAGCAGTGATGTTAATTGTGGGGAGGTGTGTGGGGGTGAATCAGAAAATTTTACTAGGAATTGTGAGTATGTCTGAAATGTTAACTGCTCCACCTTAAAGGAGTTCAGAAGTGGGAAATATGGAAAAATCTCAAAATCTGCACATAATACTCCTACAGTTTACCATAGATACACAGTCAGAGGCACTGACAATATATAGGCTCATTTAAATAAAAGCATTGATGTAGCAATCTCAACCAGAGGAAAAACCTGCTTAAATTACAAAGTAGGTTCAGATCCTGCCAGCATAAATCCAGTCTAAGGAACCTCAGGAAGAAACTAGAGCCCACTATAAAGACCAGTAAATCATCCCATGAAATGAGACAAGCAACTGAAGCAAAGATTAACTACAAGTCCTTCTTCAGCTACATTAGAAAAATTAGAAATAATTCAGAACATTGTTCTGAATTTTTCTGTAACAGAGTCTCCCACTCTAACCCATACTGGCAAACGAGACTGCTGCTAACCTCTTCCCTGAAACTCCCTTTCCAACTTCAATAATCCCTCAGTCACTCACTTACCCTCAACCGTACAAGGGATCACATCTTTAAGGTACTTTAAACAGCCAAAACACCCATGGGACCAGCTAAGACAATGGGTTGTTTAATTACTAGAGTCAAACACTCATAGAGCCTCTCCTTAATTTTTTTTAACTATGCTTAGTTACATGCTATATCCTGAAGTCTTAGTACACTACTGTGGTGATGTCTC
This sequence comes from Protopterus annectens, assembly GCF_019279795.1. Classification (NCBI taxonomy): domain Eukaryota; kingdom Metazoa; phylum Chordata; order Ceratodontiformes; family Protopteridae; genus Protopterus; species Protopterus annectens. The sequence continues at coordinate 1,951,006,973 of NC_056739.1, forward strand.
TCCATATGTTTTGGACCCAGTATGGCTCCTGATAACTACAGACACATCAAGTCCCTCTAGTCTGATCAGATAAATCACGGAATGCATCATTATCATCATCATCATCATCATCACTGACCTCAAAAATTATTATATCAAAAATCTCATTAAGCTCAACTCATAACAATTTGGGTTTGTTCAGGGGTTTGTTAAGGGTAGGTCATTGCTGCAAGATCTCGTCAGCTTTGTTGAGAAGGTCACCAGAGTAGTAGATGGTGGGCATACTGTCTATGCTGCCCATCTTGATCTAGCTTAAGCATTTGATACCACACATGAAATTATAAGTAAGCTATTGGCTTTTAAATGTAGATCCCTATGTGGTAGAATGGATAGTTAACTGGTTCAAGGATAGAATATGCTTTGTCCAAGTAGGTGATTCATTTTCAAACAGACAGAAGATGACCAGTGGTGTCCCCCAGATATCTGTAGAGGGTCCCCTTCTATTTTGAATTTATTTCTCTGATCAGAACTGATAACAACGATCTCTGGAGCCACATTTGCTGATGACTGAAAGCTGGGTATAGTTGCCAGGTCTCCAGAAGATACATATACCCTTCAAAATGAACTAATAGTCCAAAATGGCTCCTACTGTCAGTGTGTGGGCTTTCCAAACCCAGTGTAGGTGATTGTGCTTGAAACTAAGGAAAAAAATGCCAATTACACTGGTATATACTGTCAAATCTTTGATCAGTTTGCACTGGAATTCTTGTAAACTGACCCTTTACCAAAAGATTCTGTCTAAAAGATTGAAATAAATATGTGGGACAATCCAATTGTTCCTTAATGCTGTCCGGTTTATTGAGTTTCCTTATGAGCACTTTCATCTACTAGACTTCATCAGATATTTTTTTATTGAATGAGGTTACATTTAGATGACCTGTTTAAATACTTCTGAAAAGGGGGTGTGGTGGAGGTAAGCCATTGCCACTGGAGGTAAGTCTGACTGACTCTGTAGAATGATTGATCCAGGCCTGTTCTCAGCCTGAATGGAGGGAAAGGCTAGTCTTCAATTTGCATAGGTGGTCTGATTGTTCCAGACTACCTGTCAGCCTAATTGGAGGGAAAGGCTAGTCCCCAATTTGCATAATTGGTCTAATTAGAACAGCTGTTATTATCCAAAGCCCTGCCCCCTTACCATTGGAGCATTTATCATAATTATATTCTTATTCAAATTCTTATTTTTGTTTGTTTTTTTTCTTCTTCATTTTTTCAAAAAAGTCAACAATGGCCAGTGGCGGCTGGTGACTTCAAATCAAAGGAGGGCTGCAGGAGACAGCTGAATGGGTGAGGGACAATGGGAAGGGGGTGTGGTCAACTAGAAAGGGGCAGATATATGCTCAAAACCACCACAACTGGAACTTTAATTAAATGCGCTGCCCTGGGTGCCAAACCATCATTACCAGAGTCCAATCAAGACAAAATGAAGTGTAGAAGAAAAAAATATTTCAATGCATGGCTACATGACAGCTTACTTAATATCTAGATGGAAACAAAAAGGTTGTGAGGCATGAAAAAAATAAATTACTTTTTAAATACGTTACTGGAATGCCAGTCAAAATCAAGTATATATAAAAAAAAAACAAACAGCACTTAACTCAAACCACTTCTCCTTGCACTGCAGTTCTTGTTATAATTTATATTCAGCTTTATAAAAGTACCAAGTAGCATGCTGAAAGTAGCAATCTCTGTGATACCCCCACTTGTAAAAATGTTTCTTATCCAAAAAAGACCTGCTGCCTGACAACTATCTACTTGTTTCATGGGGAAAACATGATCAAAGTAAAAAAATGAACAGCAAACAAGAAGCAAGGTCAAGATAAATTGCTTAAAGGATTACTGCACAGGTTATGGACCACATGTGATAGATTGGCATTCTGTTTAGTTTACGGGTAAAGCCTGCAAAGATGACTGCAAGTCTCCAACAAATGTAATGGGCTTCTGAAAATACTGTAATCCTGTCCTTTATTACAAATACTGTCATATGCATTTCAACACCTAAGGCTTATACGTTATCTAGCTATGTAAATATTCTCTGCGTGGCAACAACAAAAAGGCTTTTTCAATGTTGGTAATTCTTTAACAGTATGCTTATTAAAGCTTACTTGCATCTTACAAACTCAGACAAGCTTACCTGATGGTCATTAAAGCATTGCTACTTAAACACAGAGCAACAGGGCACTGCAACAGCATGAATTTTCTGAATAATAAGAAGCATAAATCCAACAGTATAAAAATATGACAGAAAACTAGAACATTTTGCAAAATCAAGGACAGATAAAAAGCCACTGTCGTACTTGTGTCTACCTTGGATGGGGGGATACTCTGCACACTTACACTGCATAACTGTTCTTTGCCTTGCTTGGACACATCCAGAGTCACTACATGGGGGAGTGGGGTGCAACAAGTATGTCACAATTTAAAATGTCTCTGGCTGGCGGTGATGGCTCTAACACATTTGTCTTATCTCTCAACCACAGAGCAAGAAATCTAGACAAAGCCATAGATAGAAGTGGGGCAAAGGCCCAAAAATAAGGACAATGTTTAAATAATGCTCTTATAAACTTAGAAAGATAATAGAATAGTAGTAGGTCTTGCATTAGTATGAATTTTCTGAAGGGTATGAAATCTGAAACTCAAATGTCTGTCATTATTTTCTAACTTCAATCTTTAATGATTTGCCACTAATTTTCCAGAAAACCACAATTTTATGAAAAACGGATCAAAAATGTGATGCAAAAATATAAAATTGCCACACAATACAGCTGGGAACCTGTCAAAGGGACACTTTTTTAATATTAGTACTGTTAACTTGAACAGCTGACAAAATAAGAGAATCTACATGCATTTCAGAAATAAAAGTAATCTATAACTCTGATCACTACAGTTATTTATAATTGTAAACCCTCCACGTTTTCTTCCAAAATTGCTATTTTTCAGAGGGATTATTAGGGGGAGAGCAACATTTTGAGCCAAAATCAGGGACAGTTGAGAGGTTTGGATATTCCTAATTCTATAAAGCGACTTATTTGCATGTACCTCTCAACCTCTTAATGCAGAAAATCTGGACAAGGCCAAATATATAAATATATAAACAGTACTAACAAATCCTCTTATATAAACTTAGTTGATAGAATAACAGGTCTTGCTTTAGCATGCATTTTCCTGAAGGTTATGAAGTCTAAAACTCAATGTCTGTCATTATTTAGTGACTTCATTCCTAAATGATTTGCCAGAAAACCACAAATTTTATGAGGAACAAGCCAAAAATAAGAAACAAAAGTCTATTCATTCTGCAAAAAATCTGGATAGTTGAGAGGTATAGTTCAGTCAGGGCTATCTTTCAGTTTGCCACCCCTCCCCTCACAAAATCATGGTCGAATGTAGCCTACCCCCCTGCAGCCATTCCAATGTCCCATTACTTGGCTATTTCGCCCCATTTGCCATAAACACTGTAATGTGCATACTGCTTTACTTCTGTGATGATATGGATTTAATCTGAAAGTTTTATTTTGCATTTTACAGCACAGACACTAATAGACCTGCTAAACAAAGCAATGCAGTTTCACAATGAAAATAGACTTAGCATTAAAACTTCTCTGCCCTTGAAACTCACACTCATTGAAACAGCATTGAAACCCACATTCAAAGAAAATACATTTTGCCAGTGGCAAATAAAGATTAATTATGGGCTGTTTTCAAATCATAGACCCCTTGCACGTGGAACATACATGTGTTCTTTGATACACCTTCCTGAATGTATTAAATAATATTCCTTGTATAATACAGTACAGTTGTTAGAGGGCATTTTAAATTTTCTGTTTTCAACATTTTTCCTGTAAACAATGAATCAAAATGCATGCACCAATAATGACAAAACTGCCAAATTTAGAACATTTCCATCACAAAAGTCTACGCAAACTTCAACAATCCACCAGTATCAGTAAATATGCACAATCACTGAAGAAGTAAATGTCATCTAAATAATTCCACATTAAAGAGATCTGAAACTAACAAAGTAGCTGCTGCTAGCAAACAACTTCATATTTCATTGTTTCATCTACGAATAAAGTGCTTGTTGCCCTTGAGGAATAAATTACCTATGTTACATTAAAAAATGATAAGGTAGTAATATTGCAATAGGGAATGGATGGCAAACTGATAACAGCTTTATAGTTACTAGGTTTCTTCACCGAAAAGGACTGCAGCATCCACCCCCTTTACAACACAGTATCAGCAATGTATCTACATATTGTGGGAGGAGAACCCATAGCCTTCTGCTTCAAAAGCAAGTATACTACCTGTTGTGCTATTAACATTGCAAGCAGACTCAGCATAAGCAGCACTAAACTTCTGTTCCCCTGCAGCTTTCAGCTCCTTGTAAAATGTACTAGACACTCAGCTGTATCTCTCAATTTTGCAGCACAAGAAATCTGGAAAAAGCCAAAATTTATTGGGCGGGACAAAAGCCAAAAAAAACAGGGACATATTTTAAACATTGCTTTTATAATCTTGGAAAGTTACTAGAATAAAATGCTGTGTTACTACCATACATTTCACTGCCAAGTCTTGAACCTAGGACCCTGTGCAAAACAGTCAGAGCAACATACCACTATGCCAAATCAGCTGTTTTATAAAATACAGGAAGACTGAAACTTAAATGGCTACCATTTAGTGAATTCAGTTCTCACCATAGCTGTCAACCTCTTAGCACAAAACACCTGGACAAAGCCATTAATGGGGGTATACAGACCCCAAACATATTCTGTGAATTAAGTTCTCACCATAGCTGTCAACCTCTTAGCACAAAACACCTGGACAAAGCCAGTAATGGGGGAATACAGCCCTCAAACATATTCAGTGAATTCAGTTCTCACCATAGCTTTCAACGTTAGCATAAAAAACCTGGACAAACCCAATAATGGGGGAATACAGTCCCAAAAATAGAGACAAATTTCAAATATTCATCTTGTAAACTTAGAAAATTGTTAGAATAAAAGGTTTTGTGTTACCATGTACTTTCTGAAGAATATGAAGTCTGAAATTCAAATACCTGCAATTTTTATTTATTTAACATTTGTTAACCAGGAAAGTCTGACTTGGAACAAAAGGCAATTTTCAGCAGAGGACCAGGGAGAAACACTCCAGACACATGCCTTTGTAATATGGGAGAACACTAGAGCACCCAGAGGAAACCCACACAAACACAAAGAGGACATGCAGACTCCACACATAAGGCACCCCAGGCAAGAATCAAACCAGAGAACCTCTAGCTGTGAGGCAACAATGCTACCACTGCACCATCAACTATGTACTGAATTAAAAATCCACATATTTTATGAAGAACAGAACAAAAATATGAGGCAAAAATCTGCAAAGTTTTCACAGATGGTGGTGAGTAGGGAATTCAGGCTCTTGCTACCTGCACCCAAGGTACAGGGTTCAAACTTGAGGTATTCCCTACCCACCACCAGATATCCTCTAGCCACCAGTATATATCAACTGGGGCATTACACACACACACACACACACACACACACACACACACACACACACACACACACACACACACACACAACCACCAGTACCTGGTTTCCTATGCTGTTTGTCTGCAGCAGCTTCAAGTCCAGTAAACATGTTCCTCCCCCAGTAGCTTCAATCCCAAGTCTGTAAGCACATCCCTCCCCACAAGAGAGCAGGTTCCAGCCTGTGGATGTTGCAGTTCGGATCTCTTCCATTCTATGCGGTCATCACCACATAGAATTCTGGGCATCAGAGTACTGAGATGCCTTCTTCCTACTCCGGACTGCTGTTGCAGCAGTCTCGATCCCCTCTGAGTTCTGGGATTATTGCCTAGTGCGCATGCACGGAAGTTCAGAAACATTCCGAGACTCGATGATTTGTTTTTTTTTTTCCTTTACCACAGCTGGTGGGGCTGCAGTCCTGCAGTCCTATAGCATGAGCCACCCCTGACAATGGCACAAGAGGAATCAATAAATAGCTACTACCACAGAATCTAAACATGGAACCTTCAGGCTATGTGTCCATTTTTCTGGAACATAGAGATTAACTGATGTGCTTTTCTCGTGCATTAAATATTTTTTCTTGATGTGAGTCCAATGCTCTGTTTGGAGTTCAACTGGTCACAATGAATCATCACCTAGAAATTAACACTTCACAGAAGAAAACTAGTAACAACACTTTCACTTCAGGATCTGAAGCTTCATCAGAAAACCATTTAACTCAAAATCTTGCTGGTATCTAAAATCTAGATAAACCATATGTGAAAAACTGAAAGGCTGCCAGCCCAGCCAGATAGAATCTTGTAAATAATTCTATGTGATTTGTAAATATTAATATAATCCACAGGCGGGTTCTACAAATGTAAAAGAGAACTATATTTTATGATTAAACTATATGTTGTACTGAGCTTCAGAAGTGTAACCACAGTGCACTCTCCCAGAAGAAAGCTGATAAGTCAAGCATTGTATGACTGTTTGATCTCAAACTCAGAGTCGTGATGTCTGGACCAGAAAATTCTTTCTATTGTTTTCAGACCAGAGTTTATTGCTAGATTTTACTTATATAATGCCTTTTATTGCTTTGGCTTCCTGGCCAGGTGCAAGATCAAAGAACTGTTAACATTCTGAGTTTCTGTTAACCTGGGAAATTAAACCAGAGAAGTGTCAAGAATGATGTAATCTAAAATAAGTCAGCAGTGATGTATTATCAATTTAAGATTTTCTCGGAGAGAGAGAATTAGATAATTTTGCATTTGTCTTCAGAACTGACAACATTACCAGCATTTGATTGCTCTGTGTGCAAGTAGGATCTTAGACTTTAGTATTTCTCTTAGAAATAGAAAGAAAATAGTAAGATTAGACAAACTGTTTTCTATATTTATGTCAGACTATTCTACAGTATTATTTTAAGCATTTCCTGTGATCTCTGAACTCTTGGCTAACACTGTGTTGAACTGAGGAGATTTGTCTTCTGTTTTTATTATTTATTATTAAATATTTATAAACCTTTCAACTGTGGCTGTTTTGTGTAGAGATAATTTAAGCTCTAGAGTAATTGCATGTATTTAGTGATACTGTGCTAAGCCACTTCAATAGCCATAAAAGTTCTGGTCATGCTTACTAGTTGTATAATAGTATTGCACAGTAAAATTGGACACCCTTTGGTAAGGGCCTTATTAGTAGCTGATAGTGGTTGGTGGCAGTAATTACTACCTTATAGTTTGGGCTGAAAGGGGGCCAGCCTTCCCCAGGAGTGTATGTGTGTTTGTATATAAATCAAATCTTAAAGTGTGTGTGTGTCAGCTACTTGGGCAGAGACACAAAGCACTGGTTGGACAGAGAAGGTGCTGGAGGTTTTAGCTTGACCACTAGGCTGAGATCTGGACCCTATAGCTGTGCCAGTGGGGAGTCTTATTGGAGATCTGGAGAGAAAGGGAGAAACTCGCCCCAAACTGACTGTGATCTCTCTGTGCTCTTCAGGGAAATTGTACTTTACTGTGTACATACTTGTTATCCTCCCAATGGGCACGGCCATCACTGGTGTTAGTGGTGAGGATTGAGGCTCCTTGATTACTGGGCCAGTGCACGGGCATCACACCATGTATCAAAAATTACTTGATTCATTGAAAAGTCAGAGTGCCATATCCTCCTTTACAAGGGCTAATGGTTGCCAGTATTAAGATTGATTAGGGTATCTTAGTGAAGGTTCAATAAGAACCCAGAGCAAGAAAGGGCTATGAATTGTGATTAAAGGGCATGAGTGAATTACTTAATAAGAAAATATATAACAGAAATAAATAGCATAAAAAGAAAATTCATGTGAAAGAAGACTTAATAACAAGACAGGCTGTTCAATTTTTTTCAACTGCATGATACTCTTGATGGAGCATCTAAAATTATAACCAGGTTTTTTATTTATATGCATTAAATCTTATTTGCCAGTCCAGCTCTCTTTTTTTTTTCTAAGACTGCCTGTTTGTTTCTGTCAAGGTGTTTGCTCATGATTTTTTCCAGTATACGAAATTTAAAGCTGGAGTGGCCTTTGACCTCCATGGAGTGTTTTGCCAGTGCATTTCTTTGGACTTTATGCTTCATGTCTCAAAAGTGTTGTGAAATTTAAATATTCAGTTTGTTTATAGTTTTGCCACATAGAATGCTTCACATTTTGTGCATTGGGACATATAGATTACCATCTCCATGCTGCAATTTGCTATCCATTTGCTGAAATAGTTCTTCCTTCTATTAAGGCATATGAAGACATTTGAGTTGCTCATGTGTGTACAGAATGAGCAGTTCTCGGATTTGCATTTGAATATTCCATTTATGCTGGAATCATTCAAGTCTGTCCTGGATTCTAGGAAGTCTCTTACACGTTTGCCTCTTTTAAGAACGGACTGGGGTCCTGGTTACAATATCTTTGTAAATTGATTATTGCCATCAATGATGACCCAGTTCTCTTTCATGATTTTGCAAATATCTAGATGATCTAGGGTAAAGGTTATGGTCATGCTGTATTTCTTTGATTCATTTTTATGATCCTTATAGAACTTTGTTGCTATCCATGTAGTAGTATGTTTGCAGGTTTCAAACGTGCCAGGTTTCCTTGGACTTTTATGTCCCTTATCGTGTCCAGTAAGGAAAGCAGTAGTTTCACTTTCAAAGCTCTAGCAAGAAAGGCCTTTGAAAGGTTATTAAGATTAATCAGGAACTTATTCAGCTCTTTTGTAACTCTAGCAATACATACTCCTTGTGATTTTATCACATTTCTTTTTGTAATCTGAGAGTGCATATTGTTAGCTTCTAGAAGCATGTTGACCCTTTGCTGGTTTTCTGAATAGGTTGTTGGATAAGACCCCATGCATCCTCCCTTTAACTTCCCTTTTTCTGATGGTTAGATCAAGGAAGTTAACATAATGTTTACTATGGTGGGTAGGAAATGTCAGAAAATCTTGTACAAGTCAAGTAGCTGAGTTTCATTCTCTGCCCATACAATAGAAATGTCATCAATAAAGTGTAAGTAGCATCCAATGTGATGCTGATAAGAGGATGTGTAGATTTTTTTTATTTTTCTGCTTATCCAGTGCTACATGGCTAAACTTGCGGCCATTGCTGCCCCTAGTGCAATCCCTGCGGTTTGTAGATAGTAGTTTCCCTTGAAGGTAAAGTAGCTGTTGCTCTGTAAGGCATGCAGTAATTTAATATATTTTTTTTCTTTTCAATTTCTCATGGTAGGGCTCCAGCGGGTGTTATTAGTGCTTTTTCAATGGCCTAAGCCCAATAGTTGTCAGGAAGTACAGTGTACTATGTGCATTGCCTCAGTTTCTATAGTAACCAGGATTGTGTCTTCTTGGACTCCTTATGTCTTTTATAAACAAAATCAAGGTTGTCTAGCACAAAAGACATTGTGCCAGCTGCTAGAGGTTTTATGGTGACTTCCAAGTACATTGCCATGGGTTCTGTTATTGGTCCATTGCTGGCAACCACAGGTCTATATGAGGGTCTTGTAAGTTTTTTATGTGGCTTTGGAATCCCAAAGAATTATGGCACCTTAGGATGATGGACCCAGAGGAATTCAAGAAGATTGCTGCCAATAGGATCTAAGTCATACATAGCTTCTAGCAGCTATTGAATATTGTCATAACTTGATTATATTGTACTATGATACACTATTCTGTTAAATAAACTGAGAATGGCTCAACATTCCTTCAATTGTATTATTGTAAACTGTTGTATCTGTTATCAAAATGCTACCTCCCTTATCTGCTTTCATTACTCTTCTAGTTTTATCATGACTAAGTTCTTTAAGTAAAATTAGTCCAAGCTATGTTTGGTCTCATAGAAGGGTTCCCAGTGGGAATGGGTGAAGACCAGGGTTCATCTTTGAGCTCACTGCTGTTCATATTGGTGATGGACTACATTAGCAAACAGGTCAGAGAGGACAGATTAACAAAGTTGCTGTATGCAGACGATGTGTCATTACAGCCAGGCTCTGAGCAAGAACTTCAGCAAAGGATAGGGGAATGGAATGCAATACTAGAACATGGGATGAAACAGTACATATAAGACAGTTGTAATGGCAGCAAATAGGGGAAATCAGAAGAAGCTGAGGACTGAGACAGAATGGAAAATAGTAGAACAGGTTAACAGCTTCAAAGTATGTGGGAGGGGTGGTTGAGGATAAGGGAAGTCTGAATGCAGAGGTCAAAGTTAGAATCAGAAGGGCTGCACCCAACTGACACAGGGTGTCATGTGTAGTATATGACAGAAGAATGCTAAGAAGATAAAAAGAAAGGTATACAAAACAGTGGTGTGACTAGTACTACTGTATGGTACAGAAACCTGGGCAGTAAAGGCAAAGCAGCTGATGAAGCTAGAGGTAATGGAGATGAAGTTCCTGACCTGACCTCTTTCTACTTCATTTTACTATTTGCCATATTTATTACTGCTTGTTGGTAGCCTCACTAAATTGATCACAGTATTCTGCTGAATCACTGCTTTATTAGTGCTGTCTGATACTGTTGTGGTTTGAGAGCTATTGTTTCAAAGCAATCTACTGATTAACTATATTTCTTTGCTATCTACTGCAGTTCATTACTGTTTAGCTGCATTTTATTGCATTTTGTTGCTGTTTAACTGTATTTTTTCATACTGCAAGTGCTATTCTTTTGACTATGTTATTAATCTGTGCTTCATTGTGAGTTTTTTCTTACTGAGTTCTTAACCTTAAAATTGAGTAGCATAGTCTAGATACAGGTCTGTAGCATCCAGAGCTTCAGCTGCATGGTTTTAAACCCTTTTTGAGTTATTCCAGCTATAAGTTAACTGTTTTCTGTAAAAAAAAAAAAAAAGTTCTAAGCTTGTTTTCCACCTTTCCTTTTACTAGAGTAGTCCTGATACAGATTTGCTGTATCCTGTTTTGTAAGTTTCTGAGTTCCCCACACCTTTCTGTGTTAGAGGGAAGCCTTCCAGCTCATCAGTAGGAGTAGGAGTGGTAAGCAATAGGTAGCCTATCTACCATAAGAGGAGTGGTTTCTGGCTCTGAAATTGTAGTTTATTGGCCATTTGGGCAGTTTTTTCTATCCCTTTCAACTTTCTCATCTCTCTTGCACTTTAATTAGCTTATTCACCTAGCACTTCTTCACGCTTTTTGTAGCAATTATTGTAGCACACATAAGTGCTATCAGCACTAGACGTCCTATAAGGAAACAGCTCCAGTACTTAGTAATGATGGCCATCCCTCCTGGCATGTCTAAAAGTCAGTTTCCTGTGCTTTCTCCTATTAAGCTGGTGAACTTGGGCATTCTGAGGCGGTGTAGCAACTGCCTCATGTACACAGACAACCCTCTTCTCTTACCTCCCAAGATTCAGACTTGTGAGAGATGTGCTTATATGTCCAAATTGGAAGCCATGCACTCACCACATGGAACACATAGTCCTCCAGAACACCCACCATCACAGCCCTCACATAAAATCACAAACCACACACCACTTTCACGGAGGCCCTCAATAAAAATCTACCCAAATAGCAGAGACTTCCAAGGCAGAAACACACTCAACCACCACAACACAGCACAAACCACAACACACATAGCTCACCTCCACAGTGTGCCCCTTAACCTATGCCCCTAAGGCAAAACAGCTTGCCCAATACAATAATTACAAATGACTCAATAGTGAGGTGCACTGATATCCCAATCACTAGGTTGAATAAGAAGGTAACAGTCAGCTGTCTGTCAGGTGCCAGAATCTGACACATAACACATGCACTCAGGTCACTCCACAACAAGTAGAAGTATGACTCTGTCACTGTCCATGTGGGTATGAATGACCTGAGACGCACCTCCCTAGACTACATGAAAAGAGGCATGGTGGAGCTCTCGGATTATGTGGCCCAGGCAGGTATGACCCTAGCCCTGAGCAGCATCCTACCATTGCCCAGAATGATACCACAGTACAAACAAAAAATATTGACTTCAAGAATTGGCTAAAGTTCTGATGTCATTCTAATGGTAACCAGTATCTGTCTGCTTGGGATGGCATGATTGACAGACCTCGATGCTTTGCCAGAGATGGCCTGCATCTGTCACCCCTGGGTTTCCGGCTACTGGCTAAGGCTCTTACCACCCCTATAGTGCCTTTTTAGGCAGTGTTTCAAAGAACAAATTGCCACCATAACAGCTATAAATAAATGTAATTCGAGGGTCATGCTGCTCAATGCTAGAAGTCTAAATCTCAAGATGCCCTCGCTCAAAGCACTCCTCAAAATGGAGAACATCGACATTTGTGCTGTAATGGAGACCTGATTTAAAACAGCAGAAAGCACCCCTGTGGTACCAGGCTATAACTCATTCCACACATTTCAGCCCCAGAACATGGACCAAAGCTCCAAAGGCGGTGGTGTCTCCATATTCAATAAGGATATGCACACCTTCAGACTGGTAGCCCAGCATAATGCATCTGAGATACTCCAGGTACAATTAACATTGGGTAAGATGGCTTTTCAGGTCATAGCCTACTATAGGTCCCCGACCATGTCCCAAGACTCTCACTCCACATTCCTAAGTCAGGAGAAATCCATGCAAATTATGTGATTTTGCAATCCAGGAAGCTTGAAACCAGCCGTGCAGGTCTAGGGCAATCTGCAGAAGTGTACTCGGTTAGATGACACCCATCAGAAATGCACACACACCTGAACAAGAATGCCATAATGAGGCACATGCTCAGACCAGATGTATAACAGAGCATGTGTTTGGGATGCTCAAGTCATGGTTCCGGTGTCTGGATACATCCGGTGGAGTCTTGCAGTACTCACCAGCTACATGTACAAAAATTGTTATGGTATGTGCCATGCTACACAATATGATCCTGTGGAAACAGCTGCAGCAGGAACAGCACAGGGCAGGGCCACACAACCCCCCCCCACCAATGCTAAGGCCTGCACAGGCACAGAGTGACTCGGAGGAGGAACAAACTGAGCCTACTCCAGTAGGCAGATGGAGGCATGCCCAGTATGCCCAGGCCATGGCAAAGAGACAATGCATAGCACATACACTGACACAGTAGGGACCCAGGGAATGACACTTCTCTCTGACTCACACATACAGTAAAAGGGTTGCCAAACATGACACTTCCTGTGCTCAACCATGTATAGGGAGTGTACTATTTGCATCCGACATAGGCAGCCCTCCAGCACCATCCTCAATCATGGCACACCCACAAGGTAAGTCAACCAACCTACCAATTGCCAAATGGAGTAAAATGTGTTGTTACCTGTATCTATGGTATGGATGTGAGCATGCAAGGGAATTGGGTGGCTGAATGTTATGGCAGCAGATAGTAGACACCCATAGTGGCACCATGACATCTATAACACATACTGGAGTCACCATAGTAGCCAGTACTACACAGGGTGACAAAACCCACTGCAGGAAATGTGCTGGGCAACATGTGTGTCCATATGACTCACACATGCCAGTCATGGAGGTTCACATACCCAACAACAGTCTCAGCCAGCAGGACAGGTGTAGACAAACCCAAACAGAGCCTGTGCTATTGCCTCTGAATGATACCTATGGGTAACCTCCCCACCCAGGCCTACACAGACAGACTACAGCAGGTCAGGCAGTGGGATGTTAGTTCTGAAGTGTAAGAAGTCAGACACTAATATGTATGGGAACCAAGGCTAAGACCTGTAGTACACTGATATGCCTCTAGTCTGTATGATAGGTTAGAATACCGAATGAAATGGAGTACCTGACATACCAGTACAGTCATAGCAAATGTGTGCATGTGCCATGTGTGCCCCCCCATTCTATGTAGATATGTAGAAACAGTAAGGTGTGCCCCCCAATCATGTGTAGAAACAGTCAGGTGCCCCCCCCCACAACCCTATGTAGAAATGTAGTAACAGTCAGGTGTGCCCCCACCCCACTCCCATGTAGACATGTAGAAACAGTCAGGTGTGCCCCCCAATCCGGTGTAGAAATGTAGTAACAGTCAGGTGTGCCCCCATCCCATTCCCATGCAGACATGTAGAAACAGTCAGGTTTGCCTCCAATCCTATGTAGACATGTAAAAACAGTCAGGTGTGCCCCCCCCCCACAATCCTATGTAGAAATGTAGTAACAGTTAGGAGTGCCCCCACCCTGTGCCTATGTAGAAATGGAAAAAGACAGGTTTGCCCCTTCCCCCAATCCAGTGTAGAAATGTAGTGACACTCAGGTGTGCCCCCCCCAATCCTGTGTAGAAAAGTAGTAACATGTATGAGTAGGTATAATACGAGTGGAGCACAGATGGCCAGAGGTGGCCAGGGTAGCAGGATAGGTTGTAGCATTTGCACAAAATGCAGGTCTGTGTGTGTTAGGATGGTGTGTGTTTCATAATATGTGAGAGTGGTCAGTATGTATGCATGTTGAGGTAAGACCGGGTGGCCATTGCCCACTACTGCTGATAACAGAAACAAGCCCGCACGACTGCAGTGCCAAAGACAATCCCCAGCTGTATAACACATGCTAGCAGTAAGACATTGTAAATGTATGGTGGTAATATGTGTCACCATCTGAAATACTGACATGGCATGGCTGTTGGGCTAGATATACAAGCTGTACACAGGGGAAAGTACCCCAGACATACAGTATATATTGTGTCACTGTGAAATGGTGACATCCTTGGATTTGTACATATAGGTATGCATCACAGTAACAGGACCTGTAGTAGGTGATACTGGTGATGTCTGCCTGAACACCTGCATATCACAAAGGAGGTAGGACTGATGTACTGGGAATCACGTGATGTACCTGCACACGCCAGCATAACTGTAATGCCCCATGCATATCTGTGTGTCAGATGCAAGTAGTGTCCATAGCACATATGCACCCAGCCACACAAACACCACCCACAGGCACCTCTCTGGCAATATCCCTGCTGTGGGGAATGGATACAGTACGACCCCACCTGTATATGACAATAGCAGAAGACTGCAGCATGCAGTGCAGGTGTCCCATGCAGGTGTGTCCCTAGCTGTAGGTAGCACCCCGCCAGCATCCACACCACCTAATCAAGACTGATAGAAGGTATTGGCATGAACAACTATCACATCTACCCTGTCATCCCAGGGGAATATACTGTATGGTGGTCTGGGACTGTAGGACTGACAGAATGCAACCGCCTGCCACATCTGGCCTGCATCAACACCTAATGCCCCACAGGCGCCTGCCAAAGGCCTGTGTCTCACACATACTGCCAATGCATGTTATGTCATGGACACCCAAATAACAACATAACAAACTCCATTTAACCATATGCAAGGCCATGTGGACAAACCACAGTAACATGTCCACCATGTCCCACTACATGAACTGTGGACCAACACTAACACATACCTGTGATGTGGTGATACCCTTAGGGAAAATATCAGAGAATGTATGCATAATGTATGGAAGAGGTTAGAATAACAGAGGGGTGTGTGGGAGCATGGGCAGCATGGAATGTGTAGGGCCCAACACCAAGCTGTGTGCACACTATCCCTGGCTGCAAACACATAAATGGGTGGCTACACATATGCCCATACACAACAATAGGGTAAATATTTAGAGCCATGGCCCCTGCCTCTGGCTAACATGTGCAAATCCGTACAATTCTGAGACAGCAAGATAGGTCCATACTGCCATGTTGATGGGCAGACAAGTATGGGATCTTCTGCCAGCACTGTACCAAGGTGCTGAACTGGATACACAAACCCAGCACCAAGTGTCTGCAGCTCCCCCTACAGAATGGCATAACTTACCATGAATACGTAGGTGTCTGCCCACAATACCAGACACAGCTGCAGTCACCCTTGTCCCCCATGTCATCACTGTGAGCAAGAATGTCCACCTGACAGTACATGAGGACAAAAAACATCACTGTGTATAACAATACATGTGTCTGAATATCACTGTTAACAGCAGTACCATGCAGCTGAACCAGCACAGACACAATCACCTATAGTACACACTATCCCCTGCACAGTTTGTTCCCATATTGCCAAATGATTGACGGATGCCCTGCAGAAACAGTATGCTACCTGTAGGTGTACAACACAAAGGTCTGTACTGCAGTACAAACTACCTGGAATTGATCCAATCTTTCAATACAGAAGGGCATACTGGGCATGCTCAAACACTTAGAGAAATGAAGGCAATGGTCAGCCAACAACATACCAAAAGCTCATACTGGGCATGCTCACACACTTAAACAAATGAAGGCTATGTCTGCAAACAACAGTGGGCCAGACGTGTCTGGCATTTGCAGTTGTTAGTGGAGACACTCCTCAGTATGCAGCACTCATGCTTTGCACACACACTGGATAGGAATACAGGCATATATCCAAGGACAACACACAATAATAAGCCAAAATTAGACATGCACAGATGTGTGGAAGAGAGTGACTGTCACAAGGGGCCATCCATTATGAGGCCTGTGCCACCCAGCATACAGCCAAATGGCTTCAACCACATGAGGTTTGGATGTCACTCACTGTAGACCTCAGTCACTGGTATCTGTCAGCATGATGGACTATGTGGTGCAAGTGCTAGCTGTGCAATATGACTGTACAAGGAAGTAGTCATCTAGCAGCTGTATACATGTACCTGTGGAATATAACCCTGCATGTGGCCGCATGTGGTGTGTCAACCTCTAGATGAATGGGTTATGACCCATGTACTCACACTGCCCTCCCCATAGTCATACTATGACAGGCCTGCTGAGGTCATCCACTTTGAAATGCACCCTTGTGAAAGGTGTAGGCCAGTAATCTCCGTGGTGCTTTCTATAACTACGTACTGCTGTAGTGTGATAAACTAGTTAGGTAGGAGTTCAAATGCTAGACATGGAAATTGTGTGTGTGTGTCTCTGTCTGTGTAAATAGCGATGCTTTTTAGGCTAGTCACACTCACTACAATTCAAATGCCCTATTTTGTCAAGGCTGCTGATGTCATAAACTGTGAAATGCACCTTTTGGAAAGCTGTAGTCCATTAATCTCCTTGGCGCATCCTCTACCCGTGTACTGCTGTAGTGTAATAAACTAGTTTGGTAGGAATTCTAATCCCAGACATGGCAAGTGTGTGTGTGTGTGTGTGTGTGTGTGTGTGTGTGTGTGTGTGTGTGTGTGTGTGTGTGTGTGTGTGTGTGTGTGTGTGTGTATGTCACCATCTGTGTAAAGAGCAATGCTTTTTAGGCTAGTCACACTAACTACAATTCAAATGCCCTACTTTGTCAAGGCTGCTGATGTCATACACTGTGAAATACACCTTTTGGAAAGCTGTAGCCCAGTAATCTCCATGGTGCGTCCTATACCTGCGTACTGCTGTAGTGTAATAAGCTAGTTAGGTAGGTGTTCTAATACCAGACATGGCAACTGTGTGTGGGTGTGTGTGTGTGTGTGTGTGTGTGTGTGTGTGTGTGTGTGTGTGTGTGTGTGTGTCACCATCTATGTAGAGAGCAATGATTTTAGGCTAGTCACACTCATTACAATCCAAATGCCCTGCTTTGTCAAGGCTGCTGAGGCCATACACTGTGAAATACATCTTTCGGAAAGCTGTAGCCCAGTAATCTCTGTGACTTTTCCTATAACTGGGTACTGCTGTAGTGTGATAGACTAGTTAGGTAGGAGTTCTACTCCCAGACATGGCAACTGTGTGTGTTGTGTGTGTGTGTGTGTGTGTGTGTGTGTGTGTGTGTGTGTGTGTGTGTGTGTAGAGAGCTACGTTTTT
This sequence comes from Protopterus annectens, assembly GCF_019279795.1. Lineage (NCBI taxonomy): Eukaryota > Metazoa > Chordata > Ceratodontiformes > Protopteridae > Protopterus > Protopterus annectens. Next base: position 1,951,024,783 of record NC_056739.1, read on the forward strand.
ACGCTAGCCACACTCACTACAATTCAATTACCCTACTTTGTCAAGGCTGCTGATGTCATACACTGTGAAATACACCTTTCAGAAAGGAGTAGCCCAGTAATCTCCATGGCACTTCTTATAACTGTGTACTGCTGCAGTGTGATTAAAGAGTTAGGTAGGAGTTCTAGTCCCAGACATGGCAAGTGTGAGTGTGTTTTAATGTCTGTGTAGGGAGCAATGCATTTTACCCTAGCCACACTCACTACAATTCAAATGCCCTATTTTGTCAAGGCTGCTGATGTCATACACTGTGAAATGCACCTTTTGGAAAGCTGTAGTCCATTAATCTCCTTGGCGCGTCCTCTACCCGTGTACTGCTGTAGTGTAATAAACTAGTTTGGTAGGAATTCTAATCCCAGACATGGCAAGTGTGTGTGTGTGTGTGTGTGTGTGTGTGTGTGTGTGTGTGTGTGTGTGTGTGTGTGTGTATATGTCACCATCTGTGTAAAGAGCAATGCTTTTTAGGCTAGTCACACTCACTACAATTCAAATGCCCTGCTTTGTCAAGGCTGCTGATGTCATACACTGTGAAATACACCTTTTGGAAAGCTGTAGCCCAGTAATCTCCATGGTGCATCCTATACCTGCGTACTGCTGTAGTGTAATAAGCTAGTAAGGTAGGTGTTCTAATACCAGATATGGCAACTGTGTGTGGGTGTGTGTGTGTGTCACCATCTGTGTAGAGAGCAATGATTTTAGGCTAGTCATACTCATTACAATCCAAATGCCCTGCTTTGTCAAGGCTGCTGAGGCCATACACTGTGAAATACATCTTTCGGAAAGCTGTAGCCCAGTAATCACTGTGACTTTTCCTATAACTGGGTACTGCTGTAGTGTAGACTAGTTAGGTAGGAGTTCTACTCCCAGACATGGCAACTGTGTGTGTTTTGTGTGTGTGTGTGTGTGTGTGTGTGTGTGTGTGTGTGTGTGTGTGTGTGTGTGTGTGTGTGTGAGTGTGTGTGTAGAGAGCTAAGTTTTTAGGCTAGTCACACTCACTACAATTCAATTACCCTACTTTGTCAAGGCTGCTGATGTCATACACTGTGAAATACACCTTTCAGAAAGGAGTATCTCAGTAATCTCCATGGCACCTCTTATAACTGTGTACTGCTGCAGTGTGATTAATGAGATAGGTAGGAGTTCTAGTCCCAGACATGGCAAGTGTGAGTGTGTTTCAATGTCTGTGTAGGGAGCAATGCATTTTACCCTAGCCACACTCACTACAATTCAAATGCCCTACTTTGGCAATCCTGCTGATGTCATTCATTGTGAAATACACCTTTGGGGAAGGACTACTCTAGTAATCCTCAAGGTGCATCCTATAACAGTTTCATGCTGTAGTGTGATATATAACTCTGGTAGGGGTTCTATTCTCATACATGTCAGTTATGGATGTTTTTGTGTGTGTTTCAATGTCTGTTTAGGGAGCAATGCATTTTAGCCTAGGCCACACTCACTACAATTCAAATGTCCTAGTTTGGCAAACCTGCTGATGTGATTCATTGTGAAATACACCTTTGGGGAAGGAGTACTCTAATAATCCCCATGGTGTGTCATATAACAGCTTTATTCTGTAGTGTGATATAGTACTCTTGTAGGGGTTCTATTCCCACACTTGTCAGTTGTGGATGTTTTGTGTGTGTTTCAAAGTCTGTGTGAGCAATGCATTTTAGCCTAGCCACACTCACTGCAATTCAAATGCCGTACTTTGGCAAACCTGCTAATGTCATTCATTGTGAAATACACCTTTGGGGAAGGAGTACTCCAGTAAGCCCTGTGGTGCATCCTATAACAGCTTCATGCTGTAGTGTGATATACAGCTCTGGTAGCTGTTCAATTCCCACACATGTCGGTTTTGGATGTTTTGTGTGTGTTTCAATGTCTGTGTAGGGAGCAATACATTTTAGCCTAGCCACACACACTACAATTTGAATGCCCTACTTTGGCAATGCTGCTGATGTCATCTAATGTGAAATACACCTTTGGGGAATGAGTATTCCGGTAATCCCCATGGCACGTCCTATAAGTGTGTAGTGCTGCAGTGTAATAAACTAGTTAGGTAGGAGTTCTAATCCCAGACATGACAGATGTGCATCTGTGTTTGTAACTCGTGTGGAGGTGGGTGTGAGTTTGTATCAACTGGGCTCAATGTGGAGTGGGTTTTGCAAATTTCTTATATGGTGGCCCTTGTATGTATCACAATGTCCACCATACAGGAATAACAGATGTGAAATAGCCGAGAGGCTGGGGAGCAAATCCATACCCATACATTTGAAATCAAGGTCAGGCAAACAAAGTTAGCAACCCTAGTATTACCCAGAAAACAGTCTCAACCCATGTCTCATGCACACACACACACACACACACACACACACACACACACACACACACACACACACACACACACACACACACACACACACACACACACTTACCTAGGCAAAAGCCGCTCTGTTGGTAGTACCCTGCATATTGCCCACTGATAGTAACTATGGTGTGATTGCAGTGGGCTACAGAGGGCATGGCACCCTGTCCATCTGTCCAATAGGCACATACATGCTGACAGTGCACTTTTCCCATGTTCCGCACTGGACACCTGCAACACCTGTGGTGCCATCAAATGTGACCCACAAAGGACATACCATGCCTGAAAACCCTGTATGGACAGATGCCACTGACACCAGGGAATGCTGGTATCATGCTATCAATGTAGGTGCAGGATAAACCTGCTGTCCATTACCAGTTCCCACCACATCAGGCCAGGACTGGCACATCTGATGATAATCTGTGTACACAACATGGGGGAGACACCCCAGGTACAGTTCCACATGTCACTGTACATGCATGTGGGAGGTGTGCACATCCCAGACACTGTCCATGTCATGGACTAAGGAACACATACATGGCAAGCAATGAACAGCATTGGCCACACACAGTAGTCATCAAGGTAAATGGATGGTGAATACAATACCTGCACAGTAATGTATTGTGGCATTCTCACTAGTGCTGAGTTGCATTCCTGGCCCTGCCATGTGTGTCAATGTGTGTGCATCCCTGTGAGAGAGTGGCTGTATTGATACTGGCACCTGTTCATGTGGACAGGCACGTGTACTACACCAACCATATAGCTACCATATCCCTGTTGCAGATGCCAGTCACCATCACATATATGTTTTGAGGGCTCCTCAACATGTAACCTATGTGGCGCATCTGATAACTGCATAGAAATGTAATAGCTCTACATAGTCATCAGTGGTTTGATACTCTGTGCTGGTAAGTATGTGACACAAATAAGCTTAAGTTTTACTGTCCCACCCCTCCCTGACTTTACTTTGCCTCTCTCTGCCTCTTTCACTCCCTCTCTCGTGGATGTGGAGACCTACATCTGCTTTGCTTAGGCAACAGCATATGTATTGTAAGTGATGCTCATTATCAGATGATGACCTCTGCACGAATTGCAGCCCTCGTCTAGCTGATTGCATATGGAACAGCTGTGGTAACATTCCCATAGCCAATTTACCTCTAACAACATACACTGTGGAAACAGACCAACACACAGGAGGGGGGTGTGCCTGGCTTGACTACAGACTGTAAGTGCTGCTATATTGCAATTGGAGTAATGTTGTTTTTAACAGGGTGTGTGTGTATATCGCTGTTCTACATGTTTTAATATCTGTCATGTCATTGCTATGTTTATGAGGAAACACCCGTCTGTAGGGTCATCTGCAGACTGGGCAGTGTGTGGTGCCTTTTATTTCTTGTGTTACCCACAGAGCACCTCTCTGTAAACTGCAGAAGGTAGTGTGAGGATTGCAGTCTGTAGATGGTGACAGCCATGAGAGTTACTGACTCCATATCCCTCAAAGGACATATGTTGCAACAAACCATGTTACAACAGTAAATGTATGAGGTTATCACAGCAACATGTCAATATTGACCCTGTGTTTGTGCCTCCAGCCACAGCTCTGTCAACCTTTGTACATATGTCATGCAGTAAGAGGTGCATATGTGCTGTACACCATATTTATTGACATTGTGTCTGATAACAAGCCAGTGAGATATCAGACTGCTACACATGTTATGTATAGCAGGGGTTACATTTGATAACATAACCTGGACATTCTGTGGTTGTGTGTACAGTACTGAGGTCTGTGTACTTATGGTGATTGTCCACAGTGTGTATATTGTTAATATGTACCTTGGTCTGAGTACAGACTGTGGTAGATGTCATTGCTCTTGGTCCTGTTCTATCTGATGTTACATGCTGCTCCACTGTATGTTACCCTATCAGCTTACATGTTTGTAGGGCCAAACACACACATGTCCCATACCACAGACAGGCATTGGACCACACTATGTAGCGGCCCAGTATATGTAGGGGTAATGTGTGAGTGGCACATATGAGGATGGTGTTGAACAGATATTCCATATACTGTAATATTACGCTAGCTTACCATATGTGGATGTGGCTGTGTTCACATTGGTTGTTGTTATGCACTTTCACACAGGTGTCTGTTACTCTGTGCTGTGACATGCCTGTAGAGCCTGCTATATATGCAGGTACATGTGTATTCCCCCATAGGAAATGTAGGCCAGTGTTGAGCCAGTCTGCCTGTAGCCTGCACAGTACTTTGTTACATGCCCAGCAGCTTAGTGTACTTATTCAGTGGGATGTCATGTCCAGATACTTGTCAGATGTACTGCTGCCGGGCCACCATAACAGTCATGTATGTCAGACAAAGCAGTGGGATGCTGCACAGATGTATGTCAATAGTGGGTAGTATGTGGCCATGGCACCTTTGTACCAGCAGTTATTATGTGTCAGGACAGACAGGGGTGTGTGAATGCATAACCTATGGGGGCAAATGTATACCAGTAGTTACGTGTTATACCCATCTACATGGCTGTTAACATCCACATTGTCAGGCTTGGTCCACATGTCTTGCACTAAGGGGTTCTGTGTATACCTCTGGACTATCCAGAGTAGGTGAGACTATCCACATATATTGGCCATATCTCTGCTGTAGTCCACAGGAGCATTACTGTGCTAGCAGTGGTACTGTACTATGATGTCCTTAGGATGTCTGTCAGTAGCCAATAGTGCACATGTTAAAAGCAGATGTGACCTCCCACACACACCATGTCTGTGAAGACAATCCCTATTACAGTAGCAATAGTCTACAAATATTCCTGCAATACATACCTGACATCCCCTTGCACTACTATTGGGACTATTGGGGCTGAGGTAGGGCTCCACTCCATGTTCAGGACATATGGTGAAAATATATGTATATCTAATTATCCATATATCTATATAGATATATACACATATACATATCGACATACATAGATGGATACATATATGTACATATATATACATATAAACACTTAGATATATACATATAAAGTGGAATATATATCTACACATATACAGATAGAGATACATATGCACATATATGTATGGATATCTACATATATATTGACAGTAGTAGGTATATCAAAATAGATATGTATGCACATATACCAATATAACTAGGCATAACTGTACAGATAGGATGTGCATACATATATAGCTATATATACATGCATATATATATATATATATATATATATATATATATATATATATATATATATATATATATATATATATATATATATATATATATATATATATATATATGTACATACAAAGAGATGTACACATGGCAATATATATGTTGCACTATACAGATGTGTATACAGACATATGTATGAGTATACATGTGCATTTACATGTAGACATATGTAGACCTATTATATGTATATAACCATATTCCTGTCATGCGTAAACCTCACGGTTGTGTATACCCTCCCAGAATTATCTCACCATATGTATCTGCTATGTGTACATTATGCTAAAACAACATATGTGATACAACAGTCATATTAATAACAAGGACTACACAATTTAGGAAGTAAAGGCAATTGTTCAATACTACTCAATATGTTATTGACAGCTATAGTGCTAAAACAACAGCTGTCTTCACAGTGGTCATGGTGCAGTGGGTACGTGTTGTGACGTTAGTGTACAGGGTCCTGGGTTCAAGACCTGCAAGGGCTGTTCATTTTGTTGTTGGGCAGAACAAGGGCTGTCAGTTACAGAGTGGTTAAGGCAGTTTTGAGCAGCTTTAAATGGGTTTTCGCAGGTTTTTCCGGAGGTAAGCACTGCTAACTTCCGGTTACAGTTTCTTATACTCAGTTGGCTTCTAAATTGCTTAACCTGTGTAGGCATTGCTTACCCCCATGCAAACAGGCTTAAACCTGCTTACTGCTGCTTAAAAGTGCTTATTTTCACTTACCCCCGCACTAATTTCTTTAAAAGAAAAGAAAAAAGGGCTGATAGGAAAGAGGTGAACAAAAGTGGTACAAACAACGACAGTAGGGAAAATAGCCAGGGATGTGCAGGAAGGGTGTAGGGAAGGTCTATAGCTGCCCATTTTTTCTACAGCAACAGCTTTGCATATACACTAAATTTGGAGGTAGATTTGGACACTCAAACCCCTGAGAGGGGGTGAGGACAACAATAATAAGTTGTGATGCCAATTAGGCTGGATTACATGCGTCCAGTGGACACGTGTGTGAAATGGACAGCTATGTATGGGGTGAGATTTTTTTTGTGGGAACAGATTGCCCTTTTGGCTGCTAATATATACCCTGGGCTAAATGATTATATGACTATCTTGCCAGTTTTAAAAGAAAAGGCAGGACAAGTCTAAGCCTCTTTTATTACATCATCCTGAAAGTAAATAATAATTATCACATGGTTTTTGCTAATTCATTTTAAATATTAATATTTATTAGCTGTGCTGATTTATGTGTTCTTATTGGTTGTTTTTCTACCAATCCTGACTATTTTTATACTATTTAAACTGTTTTTTTAAGAATGTTCTTTGTTTTGATTAAGTCAACTGTGTTTGATGAAAGCGCTTAACTGATTTTACTACAATAAACAGACTTGAGACTGACTACCTGGGTGCTTATTTCTGTTTCACTTGCTGTTTTGGTAAGCACTATTACACCACTAAATTGTTTCAAAAGTTTCTACACATAGTCCCAGATTCCAGGTTGATGTTATGCACATAGCTATCCAACTCTTTCCGCACAGACTCTGGCCATGTGTTGACCACATGCTGGAGTGCAGGGATATATCTAGAATACTGCCCTCTTCTACCTTTAGTGACCTGACACACACATATACATGCTTTCCTACACAGTTATATTATGTAGCACAGCGTGGGTGACAGTGATCAGTGATACCTTATTATTCAGAGAAACTGCAACACTCACAATTCCCTAGAATACCAGAGTGAACAGTACCAGTACAGGTTATAATTGTCTTCCTTTCTCAGCACAGTGTTCATATCTGATGTACCTGTGGGAGCAATGTTTGTTAGCACTACCTGACTGTTGCCACACAAACTTCCAGATTACACATTAGTATTATGCATATACATCTCACTCTGTTACTGTACGCACTCTGGTCACAGCTTGACAACATGGGAGTGTAGATAGGACATATTTGTAATATTACTGTCCTAACAGTTTTGAGGGTTGCTACAGTGACATGTTTGTTCTCATAGATGTTTGACAATCACTTGTATTCCCTGTATGCTGGCTAAACATCTGGGATCATCCCACAGACTTACCAGGGGGACAAGCAGCTGATATGGGCCCATATACTGGACATTCTGGCCTCATCTGTACAGTTGTGGGGTATGAATCTGTATTCAGCCTACTTCCACTCCCAGGATTCAGACACAGTGTCTGCTACAACTTAAACACTGTCCATCACAGTTGTGTGTGCTATATAGATATTGCTGTATATATCATATCTGCTTTCTGTCTTATTAATCCCCTTTGCTTTTGCATTCTGACCTTGTATTACATCACTCTTATACAGATTTCCTAGACAGTTATATTTTATAGGACAGTGTACCTCATTATTCAGAGCAACTGCATCAGTCGCATTGCTATACAAAACCTGTGTAAACAGTACGAGTACTGGGTATCATTCTTGTATTTCTGGGCACAGTGTTGGTATCTGACAGACCTGTGGGAGGAATGTTTATTAGCACTACCTGAATGTTCCCACACACAGTACCAGATTCCACATTACTATTATGCACATACATCTCACTCTGTTATTGTACGCACTCTGACCAAAGCTTGACAAGTTGGGGTGTAAATGGGACATACATGGCTTCTTAGTCTAATAAGGTATTGGTGAGTGATAGTGTGCCAGCTTTGTTCTCATAGATGTGTGTCAATCAGTTGTATTTCCTGTTTGCTGCCTATACGTCTGGTATCATCCCACTGATTTCTCAGGGGAACAGGTTGATAGGCAACAGATATGGGGCACTTTACTGGACATTCTGGACATATCTGTACAGTTGTGGGGTATGATTCTGTATGCAGAGTACTACCACTGGCAGGATTTGAACTATGGGTGTGTGTGCTAAAAAGACAGTTCACATCTCAGTTGCATGTGCTATTCAGGTTTTGTTGTCTGCATTTTCCCTGTTTTCTATGTGTCACTCAGTTGTACTAAATGGCCTATGGGGATCACACCTGTCATATACAGGCATTTCTACACATTCAATTTATGGTTCACAGTGTGGGTAACAGTGCTTAATACAACAGTACTATTACATGATTGCTAATCTGTATTACCAAATGATTCCAGCATATACACATGCAGTCCAGCAGTTAAACTTTTATTGTCAGGTTATTACACTTTTATTGGCATAAAAACGATATGAGACTCTTCCTGCCATATTCTCTAGTGTATGCAGTACTTGCCTTGAACAATACAGGTTTGATACAGGCAATTAATTTACTACTACTTTTAGTTTTATTTCCTATGACAGTAAATGCATGAGTATTACTGACCTGCCTCACGTCGCAACCTTGCCAGGTGACTGACGTGGGCCTCCTGGTTTGCGGCCTGCTCCATTGCAGCTGTGGGGGACATAAGAGAAATATTTAGCCATATCTATCCATGATATACTTGAGCTGGCAATTATTACACACATAGTGGGGTGATACTTACACACAATTGGAACATCCCCTGCTGCTCTAGCCTTTTGGATCCACTCCTTTATTTATTTACATTTGTTGACCGGGAGTGTCCGACTGGACATAGGTCCATTTTCAGTGGAGGCCCAGGGTGAAAAGCTCCACAGTTAAAATAAACAGACAGTAGTTACATTGGATTACATAGCGATTAACAATTTGATTAACATAGCAATTAATTACAAACATATTTACAGATGAAGAACATAGTACATCAGTAGGCAACTAGAATCTTTATCCGCGAAGTACATAACAGACATTAACAAATGTTACAATAAGAAGTTCCTGCTGTATAATAAGTACTAGGCTTATGAGCATCTGAGCTTGCTATAATCAAGGTAGTTAGTGGGGTGGAAAGAAAGGTAGTAGTTGGATGGGGTGGGTGATATTAGAGTGGGAGTTGCAAGGGCATAGCCATCATGTTTTTAGGTGCGCTTTTAGTAAAGTTTTGAAGTGGGTGCATGATGGTATGGAGGTAATTGTGGGTGGGAGGGAGTTCCATAATTTGGCTATGGCGCAAGAGAATAGTGCTTCACCAGCAGAGTTATTGGCTTTAGTGATCTGCAAGTGATTTTTGTTGCAGGATCTTAGTGGTCTGGTGGTGCGATAGGGATGGAGTAGATTCTGGAGGGATGGGACATTTAGTGGATGGTTTACTAGTTTGTGGGTGAGTGAGAGTTGATACCATTGAAGGAGGTGAGGGAGTTCAAGCCAGCCCAGTTTAGCAAGTGAGAGACAGTGGTGACTACGGTATGATGCCCCTGTGGTGAATTTGGCAATTTTGTTGTAGCAGGTCTCTAGCTTGTTTAGATCGCATTGCCTTAGGTTGGTATATATTGGAGAGGCATAAAGTAGGGTGGAGATAAGGTGGGAATTTGCTACTGAAATCTTTGCTGCTTTGGTGAGAAGTTGCTTATTTCTGTATAATGCTCCTAGTTTTTTGTGGACTTTTTTATGGTCATGGATATGTGAATGTCAAATTTTAGTTTATTGTCTATTTCCACTCCTAGCAATTTGGTGTGTTCAGCTGGGTATATAGTGGTGTTGTCTTTTGCTGTGATGTTAAAGTGAGAGTTGTTTTAAGCATGTTTGGTAGGTTGGAAGATGAGTAGTTTAGTTTTGTTTGGGTTGAGTATTAATTGGGCATCGGATAACCAAGTTTTAACAGGGGAAAAGGCTTCCTGTGTGACTTTTTGCAGTTTGGGTAGGGACTGGGCTGAGCAGATGATGGTTGAGTCATCTGCGTATTGTATGAGTGTGCCATGTTTGGTGGTGGAGGCTAGATTATTGGTGAAAATAGAGAAGAGTAGGGGTCCAAGGATGGATCCTTGGGGAACCCCTATGGAGACAGGTAGTTGGGGAGATATGTCATTCTGCCATACAATGGATTGTTGGCAGTCAGACAGGTAACTCTGAAACCAGTTGGTGACTGATTGAGAGGAGGATAGGTTATTGAGGACAACGATGAGTTGTTTGTGTGGGACCATGTCAAATGCTTTAGATAGGTCTAGGAAAGTAGCAGAGGAGAGATAGCCATTGTTTTTATGCTGAATGATAGTGTTAGTAAAGGAGAGTAAGGCAGTGGTGGTGCTATGGTTTGGTCGGAAACCATGCTGAGTATTGGAAAGGAGGTTGTTAGTAAGGAGGTAGTCTGAGACCTGAGAGTGTATGCATCTCTCTAGTATTTTGGAGAGTGGAGAGAGAATAGCTATGGGGTGGTAATTGGTTAGTTCTGTGGAGGTGCTGCCTTTGTGGAGGGGAATTATATGTAATACTTTCCACAGTGTGGGAATGTAACTTTCTGACAGAGATTGGTTAATCAAGATGGATACTGGGTAGGCCAGAGCATCAGCTGTGATTTGTAGGTATTCACTTGGGAGGTTGTCTGCTGCTAATTTGGTGGGCTTAAGTTTAGTTAAGAGTTTTTTTTATGTTGGAGGTAGGTACAAGAGAAAATGAGAAGGCAGTGGGGAGATTACTAGTTGAAGGTGTGGGTTGGAGGGGAGGGGGGTTGTGTTATTTAACTAGTGATAGTATGGTTTGTGTGAAGTGTGTGTTGACTGAGGTAGCAATATTTTCAGAGGAGTGAGGGATGTTAGGAGGTGGGATACTGACTTTACCTGGGTGGAGGATGGAGTTTATGGAGGACCAGAATTGTTTGGGGCTGTGTTGGGAGGAGTCTAGGGCAGACTGGTAGTATTGGAATTTGTCCTGTTTTATTAGCTTTTTGACTCTATTGCATAGTTCCAGGGATTTCTGTCTAGTTGAGGGGGTTTTGGTTTTGCGCCAGTGCTCCCAGGCTTTATCCCTGTTTTTCATTTCTGACTTAGTGGTTTTCTGTAGCCATGGGGAGGGTTGTGCTTTGGTTCTGGAAAGTCTTATGGGGGCATGGTAATTAGGGATGCTCAGGAAGGTAGTATATTTATTTATTTATTTATTGACATTTGTTAACCAGGTTTGTCCAACTGGGCTTGTGGCCCATTTTCAGTGGAGACCTGAGGAGAAAAGCTCCAGTAATATATTTTAAAATAAGTACAATTTTAAATAATATTGATATAGTAGCAGTTATAGCAAAATGATTCACATATGTTGGGATACATGTATAAAGTTATAGTTGCATTAAAAAGAAGCTAAGTAACAATTTTACATTGATATAGTTCAATAGGTCAACAATGAACATTTTTTGTTTGTATAAAATTGTGCAAATGCATAGTAGACACATTGGAGAGAGAGGTGTAATGAGGTACTAAGTATGGTCCTTTTGAGGGTACATAAAGGGAAGGAAGACTAGGTAGGGTCATGACAAGGGCAGGTTCTGGAATTGAGAAAATAAGCTTTTAGTTCATTTTTAAAGTGTGAGGTGTGGGAGATTGAACGTAAGTCAAGGGGAAGTTTGTTCCAAGCATGGGCAAGGGAGTGTTTGTAGAGTAGTTTGCCTACTGACCTTTTTGGGTGGTAGATATAAAGTAATTGTTGGTTAGAAGTACGGATGGTCCAGGATGGGATGTAGATGGAGACTAAGGAAGATAAAGATGGACAGAAGGAGGGTAGTATTAAAAAATTCAACTGCATTATCAAGACTGAGGTACTTTAGAGGATGCCAGTTACATTCTTTGTGGGATGAGATGAATGTGAGTGGGTTAAAGCTTAGTTTTTTACATATTTGATGGTAGATGACAGGTTTAGCTTGGTAAAGGTATTTTTTGAGTAGGAATGTTGGAGGGTGATCACTGAGGCTATCTGATAAGCAGCCTGTTATATATGACTGGGGGCTCTTACTGACTAGTATCCATTCCAGGGTAGTGTGCTTGCTGGAGTTTTTATTTATCCTGGTTGGCGACTGGACTAGTTGGGTGAAGCCATGAAGGTTTACATGATGGGTTGGATGGTTGCCAGAACAGGATTGCCAGTCAATATTGAAATCACCTAAAATTATAGTTTCTTGGGGGAGATGGTGGGTAGACCAGCTGAGGAGGTTTTCTAGTTGAGGGATGTTTTGGCCAGGTGGGAGGTAGCATCCAATTATGTTGATGGTTTTGTTTTGGTTTATTTTGAGGTTGGTATATATTATTTCTTCATTGCCTATTTGAGGAGCTGATGATTTTAAGATCTGGATGTTTAGATGCTCTTTAAATATTATATCTACACTGCCTCCTTTATTGTTTAGCCGGTCTACTCTTAGTATGCCGTATCCGGTAGGGAGCATTTGCTCACTGGTAATGTGAGGTTTTAGCCAGGTGTCTGTCAGGATGACTATATCTGGGGAGTACAAGTCTATGGTGGCATGGAGCTCATGGACTTTGTTGGATACACTTCTAATATTTAGGCTTAGTAGAAGGAAATCCCTTGGCTTTCTATTGGCTGTGATATGGGAGAAGTTGTGGTTTCTAGTCTGATTATGAGGATTGGGGTTGGAGATGGTAGGGTCAGGGTTGGGGTGGATGTCTCCACTTAGAGCTAGTTTTGATATGCATGAGGTTATTCATTTTCTCAGTTTTTGAATGTGTTTGTTTATTAGGGAAACTTTATGATTGTGCTCTGTGGGTAATGGGTATGGTGGGAGGGTTACTATGTTAAGTTGTAGGGATGCTTTATGTTTGAGTAATATAGTTGGTAGAATATGTGGGGGGGTGCATAGGGATCGTTCTTGAGTTGGTGGGAGGGGAGCTGAGTGAGGATGAGACATGAGTGGTGGTGCGAGTAGTAGTACAGTGGTAGTGGTTGAGTGGGGGGAATGATGGAGCTTTGGTAGGATGTAAGATATGCAAGGAGAGTGCATGCAGTGAGCATAAGTAAGGTATGCTTGTACATGTTAGTTGAGGAGGTGTGATAGTAGTGGGAAGATTGAGGAAGTAGTGTTGGGTTAGTGCTGTGGTTGCCTATTGGAAAGATGGGAGGGGTTTGTGAGTGTAATAAAGGTAGGACCACTGGGGGTGGGAGGGAATAGGGGGCAGGGTGGACAGCGAAGTGGGTAGAGACCCTGTTAATAGCTCTTATGAGGGGGCTGGAAACAATCAGGTAACAGAGTAAACTGATAAATGAACATATCATAGTTACAAAGGGTGGTTGTAGTTTTATAAATGGTGCCTGCCACAGGTGATATTTATTAACTTTGGGATTGGCTTAAGGTAATAAACAGGGAAGGGGGAGGGGGGAGAACAAGGGTGTGAGCAGGCAGTTCTTTTGTACTGCTGCTAATGAGCCAAAGCAAAGACATGTTTGTGTTTAAGAAACAATCAGAATTGACCAAGGACTGCTCTGAAACTGTAAGTCATTTCTTAACCATTTCTCAGGTGGAAAAACAGGATAACATTGTATCAGTAGGCTACTGTGGTCTCAGTTTAAATTAACAAACACACAGTATTGATCAGTTATGGATACTATTTGCTAACAGAAGGGAATAAGAGAGAAAGTGGAAGATGAGTATGTGTGTGTGTGTGTGTGTGTGTGTGTGGGGGGGGGCTGCTTACAAGCCAAAGCAGAGTGCTCTCCAGGGGAACATGAATATTGGCTCAAACAGGTAGACATATACTCAAAGTTAACTTTAGCTGTTTGCAGACAGTTCAGACCCAGACTGCACTTTTCTTATAAGAATGATAAAGGTGGTACCGCAGTTGAATACTTAAGAGTGGTGTTAGGTTCAAAGTTAACTTTAGCTGTTTGCAGACAGTTCAGACCTGGACTGCGCTTTTCTTGTAAGAATGATAAATGTGGTACCGCAGTTGAATACTTAAGAGTGGTGTTATGTTCAAAGTTAACTTTAGCTGTTTGCAGACAGTTCAGACCCGGACTGTGCTTTTCTTGTAAGAATGATAAAGGTGGTACCGCAGTTGAATACTTAAGAATGGTGTTAGGTTCAAAGTTAACTTTAGCTGTTTGCAGACAGTTCAGACCCGGACTGTGCTTTTCTTATAAGAATGATAAAGGTGGTACCGCAGTTGAATACTTAAGAGTGGTGTTAGGTTCAAAGTTAACTTTAGCTGTTTGCAGACAGTTCAGACCCAGACTGCGCTTTTCTTATAAGAATGATAAAGGTGGTACCGCATTTGAATACTTAAGAGTGGTGTCAGGTTCAATGTTAACTTTAGCTGTTTGCAGACAGTTCAGACCCGGACTGCGCTTTTCTTATAAGAATGATAAAGGTGGTACCGCAGTTTAATATTTAAGAGTGGTGTTAGGTTGGAGAGACACTGAGCTCCTCATGGGGCCTGTAGCAGAGAGAATTGTTGTAGTATGCCAATGGCACTGGTGAGGTCATGGGTGAGAAGGTCCCAGGCCTCCGCTTTATATTGGGAGCCCTGGTACTGGCCCTGCAGCAGTCTCTGATCATAGTCTTTGACAAGGAGTCCTGCCATGACTTTGGACTCCTGGATGCACCAGCACTGCACCCGAAAGCACACACCTTCTCCCCTTACTGCCATTGTGCCTGCAAGGGGAAGCTACAACCAGTTATGAGATGTATTCCCACCTCTTGGGTTTAAGTAGGGTCAATTTCTCGCACCTTTCCGTGATTGGCCGGTTTTAAAAAGGCTAGGCTATGGGCAAACCTGGTTACCTAGGGTTGGCATTGTTTAAAGGGGTATAAAACTGGGCATATTGAGTTATCTGGCCTACACATTGCTTACACCTCCTAAGCTGGCCTGTGCAATGCTTAGCATTGCTTACATTAGACTTTGCATTATAATTCCTTTTTGGCATTGAGTTATTATTCATTACACCTTATACGTATGCCTGGTATCCATGATTCATGTGTACGTACACTGTATGGGGTCCTTGTGCTGTTTTACTGGGGACTTCAACACTGTTACAATTACACCTGACTTCTGGCCTTACTGCTGTACTCTGGTTCACATATTTATGTTATGTAGTGGGTTAGGGCACATATGTCTGTATACTGATTCCTTTCACAGTTTCACTTTGGTTTTACTATGGTGAAGGCTTGTTTGCTGATACCTCATTCTTCTGTACTTCTGTGATGGCTTGGTGGTCAACTACTGTGACTATGGTGTATAGGGTTGTCGGTTCGAGACCTGATTGGCTGTTTATTTTGTTGATAGGCAGAACAAGGGCCATTGGATACAGAGTGATTAAGGCACTTTTGAGCATTTGTAAGCGGGTTTGTTCAGGTTTGAGCGAGGGTAAGCAATGCTAACCTCTGGTTACATATGTTTACAGAGAGTTAGTTTTAAAATTGCTTAATCTGTGTGCACATTGCTTACCCCCACGCAATCGTGCATTTACTGCAGTACTCCAGTTCATAAAAATATGTTATTTAGTGGGTTATGCAACATAAATATTAGTCAAAACATGCTTTGCCATGGGAAATGGAATGTGTTACAGTGGGACTTGAACCAGGAATGCCTGGTTGTAAGGTGAATGCTCTGCCCACTACACTATGGGCATGCTGCTTCATTTGCATATATCTTCCTTGTTATCCTCTTCAGCCATTTAACCTGTATTAACTGTAGTTAAGCGATGAGCACACCCACACACCTACAGTTACCTTTACTCAGATTTAAAACAAAATAAAGGGTTCATTCATTTTATTGGTAATTACTTGCTGTTGTACACCAGGGGGAATGTTGGTGGAGATATGCGGACACTTATGAGCGGTCTCACTCATTTCTTTCCACTTTCTGCTGTTCTTCATTGCAGGGGCATGTATATTCTGAGAGCTCTGCTCTCAGTCACACCCCCTGCACTCTTACACGCTTCATGTAAGACTAGGGGCTCAGGCAGCGTGCCTCATTACTATGCATGGCGCTCTACCATCCTGCTCTTAAACGGCTGCCTCCGTGCAGGACTAAGCTAGTCCTGCACAGAAGAATAGCAAATCCGAGGGGTTGTCTGCAATTTAAATGAAGTACATAGCATTTACATATAAAAATAGATATCAAAAGTAATGCAAATGACATTGCCTCCATGTTAGAACAGCATAAAAAAGAGAATGATGCTCACAAAACAAAGAGAAGAAAACAACTGTAGTATTGCAAATATTGGTTACTATTGTGACATTAAGTATTATTAGCTTAACTGTTCTAAAGCTGCACATCTACTGACAAAACAAAGGACAACTTGGTCATGCTAAATGCCAAAAAGTGTATAGTCATCCCCTTTGGCAAAAACAAAGTGCCCACAAATTACCACATAGGTGGTAATACATTAAGTACAGAAGAAGTAATTAGGGACCTGGGTACCCAAGTTGATAGCAATCTCTCATTTGACAACCACGTGGCCAAAGTGGTTAGAAAAACATTTTATATAGCCCACCTAATCATGAAGGGATTCACATCTAGATCAGGGGAGGTCATCATGCCTCTTTACTCATCCCTCATCAGGCCCATAATTGAGTACAATGCCCCTTTTGGGATGTACCTTACCAGACACCTGCAGCAACTGGAAAGACCCCAAAAGTACCTCACCAAGAGGATCAAAGGGCTCAAACAGATGCCATATGCTGCCCGGTTAAAGAAACTCCAGCTCTACTCAGTGGCATACCGCCTGCTCAGAGGCGATCTGTGCCGGACATATAAAGCCATGTCCAACCCGGAATTAATGGACATGCTGCACCTCAGAAAATCCAAATCCCATCGAGCTACGCTCAGAGACTTGAACCTCAGCACTGAAATAAATAGGACATGCTGGAGGGACAGATTCATAACCCAGAGGCTCCCTTCACTCTGGAATAAAATCCCAGTCCAGGTTAGGCAGAGTCCCTCATTGACTCTCTTCAAGAGGAATCTTAATGAGTGGATGGGAGATAGTAGGTTTACCCCGGGTATCGCTTCTGTGTCACTGTTAGACAGAGGCACAGTATACTAACCTCGAAAAAGGGCATAGCAAAATTCATTTAAAATGGGTGGCGAAAGCCAAACACACTCTGGCTAGGCTTATAAATGCCCTAGGGCAGATAGCCTAGTATGAACCTATGAACCTATGAACAACTGTGAGATAATGCTTATCTTGCACCTTGAATGTAAAGTCATACAATGTCACATTTTATGTGCATGTAATCTACTTTCTCATTATCATAATATATGTCTGCATCTGTGGAAAATAGTGAAAATTATCCCACATGTGTCTTGTTAATGCCATGGCTTCAAGGTTCAAATTCAGAGATGGTGCTGTCTGAGCACATGTTCATGTTACAAAATAACAAAGTGTACACAATATCAGACATGAACATTTTAAATCATTATTTTCAAATTTATATATATTACTATTTTGGCATCATCCTTTACACACCATTTGTCATTGTGCACTGGTGACTGTCAACAGTCACTAGCAGTGAATGATAAAGACGTAAGGTGAAAACTACATTAGTGCAAATAAGCCTGGCACTGTTGCACTTTTGTCAGCACTCTGGGCAGCACTGTGTGAAGAATATGCACATTAGCTATATATGTCTGTGGCACAAGGTGTAATTATAGTGAGCTTAGAGAAAGGACTGGTAATGCAGAGTCTGAATCCAGTGTAAAACTATTTTTACTGAGGAGGATTATAATGCCTATTGACACACATTTTAGTATGTGAATTGAACAGGCTAAAGTCTGTGTGATAAATGGTAAAAATATTACCTGTAGTCCTTGTGAATTGCTTCTACAAATGTGTTTTTGTTGGAAGGTAAACTCTTCTCATTATTGGTAACAACATGTGCTATGAATAATGTAACATATGACAGTTTGTAAAGTGTGATAACACAAAAGCATTGACATGGGCAATAGGGAAATATGTCTCATATATGCACAATTACTTATCTACATCTCTCAAGGAGTCATCCCGACAGTAATACATTTTCTTTAAAAGTCTGTCATTATCAATTTAATATACTGTCTCAAAAATGAGCTACTGTAATTTGCTTCTGAAGAACTGACATTACATGAAAGCTTGGTGGGTGTGTAGTATAAATGCTGAAGGAAAAAAGGATGAGTGTGTCAGGTTAATGTGACACACATACTGACATCTCAAGTACATCTCCATTTTGAAATTAGTATAGCTCAACTTACCACTTAAAAATGAAGTTCTGCTGTGGTTAAGATATTTGCCTTATAGACACAGTGTGCAGAGTTTGATTTTCACATGGGTTAATTGACTAGGCTTAAAATGGCCCACAAGGGCAGTTAGCCTCATACTAATCTATGAACCTATGAATAAGCAAAGGTTACAACTGTAGCCTTCTTTTTCTCATTGGTTATATTTGCAGGCAGTACTAGTCAATTATATTAGTGTATATGTCCCAACAGCTCAATATGTCACAATTCATAACATTTTACCTCCAAACAAGAATAGTTATAATGTTTAATGTGGGAACATGTGTAAATAGGGTAAGCAACACACATGGCCAAATTTCTCTGCCATATTTCACACCTTCTTTGTTTTTTGATGTAATCGCTGCCAATATCACTTCCAAGCCTTTTTCTTGCTTTCAGTTGTGCAAATGCAGCTGGCAAAGTTGTCTATGGTTGTGCACAGGCTTTTACATGTGAGATCTGAATTTGGCAGCAATTCAGACACATATTTCTAAGTGTATTTCTATAGACTTGTCTGGTGAAGTTGCGAGTTGTGCTCCATTTAGAGCACAGAGGTGGTCTGAAGAGGAGCCCAAGATCTTTGGGACACTCCTCATCAAATGCTACAGCCCCATGCTTCTACGGGGCAGTTATACTGGGTCTCAGTGCATGGCTGAGGCTTGGAATAGCTTGGTCAAGGCTGTCTCTATGTTCTAGGGAAGAATGTCATCACCATTACAGTGAAATGAAGAGGTGCAAGCAGGAGTGAAATAAAGGGGTGCAAGCAGGACCTCCTGAGCTTAAGGGGGGATGAATTTAAGACTGAAAACACCTCCCAGCTGTGTAAGTATAGTGACCCATCACCCATGAATTTTATAGCATGGATTAGCCAGCCAACACATTTATTCATTATGCTTTCATATCTTGTCTTATTTCTGTTCTGTACAGCTGTGGAAGATATTGTCCTGAACAGGAAGGCACATCAGAAGAGAGTCACTCACCAGAGAGGCACAGAATAAGTAAGCATCAGTTATGAATGAAGCCAGATCATATTTTTAGGGCATCAGTCCATAGCAGCTTGAGTGGGCATACCTAACATTTAAATCAAGCATTCATGGCTGCACCACTTACTCTTGATGATTGCATCAGGTAATGAGTATACCAGCTTAGATGTGTATGAGTTCAATTCTCAGGAGCAGAAATTAGCTTTTATTACAGGATAGTATTAATAACATTTTTGCTGCTATATTAAATGACATTAACAATTCAGTTTTTTGTAACTGGAATTATTAATTTGGAAATTAGATATCTGAAATGCCAAAGTAAAATAAATATTTCCATTTAATGTATAATATCACTGAGTAGGATTTATTTTATGACACATTAATGCCGTCACATCATATCTGAATGTGGCAAAGGTGAACATATTTATGTGTCACATTTGTTTATGCATTGAAATAATGTGGCATGGCACTGATATTATTCTCTCTGTTTTGTCTCCTCCAACTCTATCTCTTTCTTTTATTTATTCTTTTTTGGATACATTGCTGTTGCAACCCAAATGACCATTGGCACAGGGAGCTGGACCAACCACTGTGGCTTGGCCAGCACAAACTTCCACAGGAGGCTGCAGCAGCACCACCACAGGCTACACAGACACTCTTCTTACACTTTTTCACATATTTAATATGGTTTAAAAATAGCATCACATAGAACAAACATGACCAGAAATTACCCATACAAAAATCCTTCACCAGTGCTGAGTTGTGGTGAATGGCATTTCACATTCTATGGCAAAAACTGGTGAGTTTTTGCCATGACCACATTAGGGTTTGATTCCAGAGGTATGTCAAAATATTATTTAAAGTTATTTTATGTTCCTAATATGTGTGTAAGTGCAAGCCAGCTTTATTTGTCAAGTTGGCTATACAACATTATTCTCTTGTTGTCACCCATCCCCAGTCAGGTGTCTCTCCAAATTCATCAGATTGCGTTCACAAGTTTACATTTATGTTGTGAAGAAGTGGATAGCTATGGTGCTCTCTCACCAATAACCTACTCATTTATTTATTCTTTCCTCTGTGTCCTCCCCTCTGCTTGCCCCCCGCCCATTGTCACCACTGTTCTATCAACCACTTTTTCATGTATTTAATATGGTCTAAAAATAGTATCACGTACAACAAACATGACCAAAAATGATCCATACAAAAAGCCTTCACCAATGCTGAGTGATGGTGAATGGCATTTCACATTTTATGGCAAAAACTGGTGAGTTGTTGTTGCCATGGTTCATAGGTTCATAGGTGTGTACTAGGCTAATGGCACTGGAGCCTTTACAAGCTTAGCCCATAGGATTACCCTGGCATCATGCCACCAGACCTTAGTTCCCAGTGCCTCTGTCAAGTAGAGCCACTGGAGTGATCCCTGGGGTGAATTTTCTATTTCCCATCCACTCATCAAGATTTCTCTTGAGGAGGGCCAGTGAGGTGCTCTGTTTGACATGTATGGGAAGTCTATTCCATAGCATGGGCAGTCTCTGGGTTATGAACCTGCCCCTCCAGCATGTTCTGTTGATTGTGGTAATAAGGTTGAGGTCTCTGGAGCATGTGGTGCAGTGGGATTGGGATTTCTTTAGATGTAGCATTTCTAACAGAGGTCAAACATGGCTTTGTAAGTCAAGCAGAGATCTCTTCTAAGTAGGCGATATGAGACAGAGAATAGTTGGAGTTTTTTGAGTCTGTTCATATAGGACAAGTGTTTAAGGCCTAGGATCCTCTTTGTGAGGTACTTTTGTGGCCTCTCCAGTTGTTGCAGGTGTCTAGTGAGGTACATGCCAAATGGGGAATTGTACTCGATGATTGGCCTAATGAGGGAAGAGTAGAAGGAGACAATGACCTCTTTCTTCCTGGATGCAAAACCCTTAGTAATGAGATGTGCCACATAGATGGACTTTCTGACCACAGTGGCAATGTGGTGGTCGAAAGAGAGGTTGCTGTCAACCTGTGTTCCCAGATCTCTTATAATGCCTTCTGTGTTCAGTGGACTAACATCGATGTGGTAATTCATGGGAACCTGGGTTTTTCCCAAAGGGGATGACGACACATTTTTTGGCATTGAGCTTAAGGCCATGGTTCTGACACCAGTCGTTGGTCTCAGTAAGGCCTTTCTGTAGGATGTCAACATCACTTGGGGAGTTAATAATAGCTTCCAACTTGCAATCGTCTGCAAACTTTGTCAGCCAGAGTCCCTTCGTGTTGGCCTGTACTTCAGAGAAGAAGATACCAAACAGGAGAGGACCCAGGATTGAACCCTGTGGGACTCCACTTATGACTAGTCAGCAGTCTAACTTAGAGTCAGCTACTTTCACACTGTGGGTGCTATCTGTGAGCCAGCTTGCAACCCACCTAGTGATATAGGGGTTGATGCCTAGCTTAGTGAGTTTTTCTATGATTCCTGAGTGGGGAATGGTATCAAAGGCCTTGGCCAGATCAAGGTAGGCTGTATGAACCACCTTGCCTTCATCCACAGCTCTGGTGACTGACTCAAAGAAGTCGACCAGGTTGAGCAGGCATGATCTACCCTTCACAAAACCAAACTGTGTGGGATCCAGAGTTTGTAGATTCCCCATATCCTTGTTTATTTAGGTCCTTGATGATGGAATCCATAGCTTTGCATATCAGACTCATCAGGCTAATGGGCTGATAGTTCCCAGGGTCTGTAGTCGCTCCTCCTTTGTGGAGTGGGATGACTGTAGCAGTGCACCATTCAGTAGGGACAAGGCCTGAGGTGAGACTGTGATTGAATAGGGCATGCAGGTGAGGTGCTACATCACTCTTTAGTTCAAGTAGAACACAGACAGGGATATCATCAGGTCCCATAGAAGCTGTATTCTTGGCCTTGGACTGTGCTGTTTTAACCTGTTCATCAGTAATACTGGGTGCCTGGTAATCTACTGGTATTGTGATTGGTCCTTTTGGTGGGGTGAGAGGGGTAAAGTTGGCACTGAATCTGTCGGTCAGTATATTGGCAATATCTGTTGGCTTGGTATAGGAGGAACCATTGTGAAGTAGCTCAGAGCAAATCTGGGTATTGCCGTGGAGATTCTTTACATAACTACAGAAGGTCTTGTGGTTGTCTTTACTATCTGCTGCAATTCTGTTTTCATAGCTAGCTTTAGAGGATTTGATGAGGGATCTCAACTTTTTGTTGAGGCTGATAAGGGAGTTTTTCCAGTCTTGGGACTTCACCTTATTCTACATCAGTTTCCTCTTTTTGTTGCAGAGTTTATTTATGGCAGGTGACCACCAGATTGGCTTCCTTTTTTTAGAGGAGGGTCTTGGTTCTATTGGGTATGGTGAGATCCATGCATTTGTGTACATGTTCGTACAGTGCATTGGTGTATGATTTAGCGGTCATGTAACTATTCTCCATTTGCATGGGTGCCATGAAGTTAGCCACCTCTGTTTTTTGGAGCCCAAAGTTAGCTTTGGAGAAGTTTTTCATGGTGGTTACCTTTTTAGGGGGTGGGAGGGATGTGGATTTCCAAGATGATTAGTTTGTAGTCGGATCTAACCAGGGAGGAGTTGACTATTGGTGTAGAGCAACGGTTGCCCATGTTAGTAATGACCAGGTGAAGAATGTTGCTACCTCTAGTGGGGGTAAGAACGAGCTGGTCCAGGGCATTGGAATTAATGAATTCCAGGAAATGTTGGGCAAGTGTATCGGTACATGAGTAGTTTTCCCAGTTAATGGAGGGGTAGTTGAAGTCTCCCAGTATGAGTGTTAGGTTGGACCCTAATATTCTCCAGGGTGCTTAAGAATGTAGAGTGTGAATTTTGGGACATGGTTGGGAACCTGTAGCAAGCTATGACCTGAATCACTGCCTTACCCAGTGTTAGCTTCATCTGAAGTATGTCTGATGCGTTATGTTGGGCTACTAGTCTGGAGGTGTGCGTATCCTTTATGAATATGGAAACACCACCAGCTTCTGAGCTTCGGTCCAAGTTCTGGGGCCGAAAGGTGTGGAATGAGTTATAGCCTGGCAGTGTAAGGGTGCTTTCTGCTGCCTTGAACCAGGTCTCTGTTACAGCACAAATGTCGATGTTCTCCATTTTAAGGAGTGCTTTGAGTGAGTGCATTTTGAGATTTAGACTTCTAGCACTGAGCAGAATGACCATCATATTGCATGTGTTTGTAGCTGTTATGGTGGCAATTTAGTCTTTGGAACACTTCCTAGAAAAGGCACTATAAGGGTGGCAAGAGCCTTAGCCAGTATCCAGAAGCCCAGGGTGACAGATGCAGGCCATCTCTTGCAAAGCATTGAGGTCTGTCAATCATGTCAGATACTGGATCCCCTTAGAATGACACCAGAAACTTAGCCAATTGTTGAAATCAATCATTTTCTGCTTGTAGTGTGGTATTATTCTGGGTGATGGTAGGATGCTGCTCAGGGCTAGGGTCATACCCGCCTGGTCTACATAATCCAAGAGCTCCTCCATGTCTCTTTTCATGTAGTCCAGGGAGGTGCGTTTCAGGTCATTCACACCCACATGTACAATGACAGAGTCATATTTGTACCTGTTGTTAAGGGACCTGAATATGTGCATTATTTGGTGGATCCTGGCACCTGACAGGCAGCTGACTGTTATTTTCTCCTTATTTAACCTAATGAGTGGGACATCAGTGTGCCTCACTATCAAGTCACCTATGACTAGTGTGTTGGGTATGCTGTTTTGCCTTAGGGTCTTTGGTTGAGTGGCACACTGTTAGGGAAGTTATGTGTCTCATCATTAGTGTTGTGTTGTGGTGGTCGAGTGCGCTTCTGCCTTGGAGGTCTCTGCTGTTTGGTAGATTTTTATTTAGAGCCTCCATGAAGGTGGGTGTGTGTGTGTTTTTATGTGAAGGCAGTGCTGGTGTGTGTTTTGGAGGGTTATGTGTTCCATGTGGTGTAGTGCAAGTGTTGACCTTC
The DNA here is from genome assembly GCF_019279795.1 of Protopterus annectens. NCBI lineage: Eukaryota > Metazoa > Chordata > Ceratodontiformes > Protopteridae > Protopterus > Protopterus annectens. The sequence continues at coordinate 1,951,049,413 of NC_056739.1, forward strand.
TCCTCTTGACCAGCTATTCTGATCTTGGCTGGAGAGTGCATGGCTTCCAATTTGGATATATAAGTGCATCTCTCAAGTCTGAATGTTTGGAGGTAAGAGGAGATGGTTGTCAGTGTACTTGAGGCAGTTTCTACATTGCCTCAGGATGCCCAAGTTCACCAGGTTAATAGCAGAAAGCAAAGAGAACTGACAGTTAGATATCCCTGGAGGGATGGGCATTAATAATAAGTACTGGAGCTGTTTCCTTGCAGAACGTTTAGTGCTGGTAGCACTTTTGTGTGCTACAATAATTGCTACAAGAAGTCTGGTAAAGTGCTAGACTAATAAGCTAGTAAAAGTGCAGGAGAGGAGAGAACTAGCATATCTAAGGGAACATTTCAACATCAGAATTTGGCACCACTAAGAAGCTTACAAATAGTCCTGGATACAGAAAATCTGTATCTGGACTAGACTAGTTACAGGAAAGGTGAGAAAGAAGCACAAATATGGGCTCTTAAACCAGAAGGTTGAAAAAGATGCAAAAACTGCCCAAATGGCCAATAAATTACAATTTCTAGGCCAGGAACCACTCCTCTTATGGTAGATAGGCTACCTAGTGCTTACCACTCTCACTGGTAAACTTGAAGGCTTCCCTCCAACACAGAAAGGCTTGGGGGGGCCCAGAAGTTTACATACAGTCCTGGATACAGCAAATCTGTATCTGGACTAGACTAGTTACAGGAAAGGCAGGAAACAAGTGCAAATGTGGGCTTTTAAACTGCATTATTCCCATTGTTTCTATGCAAATTTTCTTAAATGTACTGTGTTATAGCATACAGACTTAAGGAAGTACCTTTAGACAGTTACTGTAACATTTACTAGGCTGCAGGATGTCATAACACAAGAGGTCCTATGTGGTGTGTTGTGATAATTCATGTGTCTATAAAATGCTGTTTTTGCATACTGCCAGGGGTTCGATTTCAGAAGTATGTCAAAATATTAGTTAAAGTTATTTTATGTTCCTAATATGTGCATAAGTGCAAACCATCTTTATTGGTCTGAAATTACAAAATTTCATGAACCAGTCAAGAAAAGAGAAACAAATATACAACAGCATTTTCACAATAGTACATCAAAGCATTTGCAAACATGTTACATTACCATAAGGGTGAATTACCAAACCAACATTATCTGGTTTATGTGTTCATTTTGTTTCTACTCTCCTACTCTTTATTGGACAGCAGACAGGATCATAGGATCATAAGATCATAGGAAGTTACTAGGCTATTGGCCATGAAGCCCTTATCAGCCTAGCCAAGAATTTAGCCCATGTTCCAACAAGTCAACACCTGATGCCACTGTCCAACAGGGACACAGGTGGAATCCTAGGGGTGTATTTTCTGTTTCCCATCCAGTCATCCAGGTAGCACTTAAAAAGGGTTAATGAGGTACTCTGCTTGATATTGAGATGGAGTCTATTCCACAAAAGGGGGAGTCTCTGGGACACAAATCTGTCACGCCAACAAGTCCTGCTGATGTCACAGACCACGTTGAATTTGCGTGTGAGGGTTACTCAAGTGGAGCTTGACTTGTGGATATGCATCAGTCCCATCAAGGCGGGGTCTGAGATTGCTTTGTATGCCAGACAGAGGTCACCTCTGAGGAGTCTGTATGAGACTGAGTAGAGGGACAGGGCCTTTAGCCTATCTGTGTAGGGCAGATGTTTGAGGCCCTGGATTCTGCTGGTGAGGAACCTCTGTGGTCTCTCCAGCTGCTGTAAGTGCTTTGTGAGGTACATGCCAAAAGGGGCATTGTACTCAGTAATGGGTCTTATAAGGGAAGAATACAAGGATGTTATGACCACCCTGTCCCTGGATGAGATACCCTTACTAACGAGGTGGGCCATGTAGAAAACTTGCCATACAATGGAGGCAATATGGTGGTCAAACGTCAGTTTGCTATCAACCTGAGAGCCCAAGTCACTCACAACTGATTGCGTGCTTAGGACCTCATTTTTAATGCGATAATTTGTGGGGATGCCCCTCTCTCCAAACCGGATTATGATGCATTTTTTGGCATTCAGTTTGAGGCCATGTTTCTGGCACCAATCATATGTTTGAGTGAGAACCTCTTGGAGGCTGTCCACATCACTAGGGGAATTGATGACAGCAACCAGCTTGCAGTCATCTGCAGACTTGGTCAGCCATAGCCCACTGGTTTTGGCCTGCACCTCAGGAAAGTATATCCCAAACAACAGAGGCCCCAAGACTGATTCCTGGGGTACACCACTCATTACAGATCAACTGCTTGACGTGGCTTCCCCTATTTTGACTAGGTGGGTTCTATCAGTGAGCCAGTTTGCTACCCATCTGGTAACATATGGATTGATGCCTAGTTGTAAGAGGTTAATAGTATTGAAGGCTTTGGCCAGGTCAAGGTAGGCAGTGTGCACCTTCTTCCCCTCATCCATGGCTTTGGTGACTATCTCAAAGATGTCGACCAAATATAACAGGCATGACTTCCCCTTGACAAAACCAACTGTGTGGGATAGAGTGTCTGGAGGTTGCCAATGTCCTTGTTAATGAGGTCCATGATAATCTGCTCCATGGCCTTGCAGATCAGGCTAGTTAGGGTGATGGATCTATAATTTCCTGGATCAGTGGACACTCCACCTTTGTGCAAAGGGATGACAGAGGCTGTCCTCCACTCAGCTGGGACAAAGCTGCTACTCAAGCTTTGGTTGAATAGGGTACCTAATGGTGCTACAAGTTCCTACCTGAGTTCATGTAGGATGCAGCCTGGGATGTTATCAGGTCCTATGGAGGCTGTATTTTTTACCTTTGAAAGGGCAGTGATGACTTTCTCCCTATAGATAAGGGGAAGGGGGCAGGTCCTGGGGATGTCCTGATTTACTGATGAGGGGGACAGAGGAGTGAATTTTCACTGAACCTGTTTGCCAGCAGGTTGGATATATATATGGAATTTGTGTATGTGGTGTCCTTGACCACCACTTCTGAGCTGATCTGGGTGCTACCTTAGAGACTGCGGACATATGTGAAGAAGGCCTTATGGTTGTCTTTAGTGGATGTGGCCAGTTTGGACTAGAAGTTTCTGTGATACCACCAGACTACAGGATCAAAGCAGTAAAATCACAGCAGCAAAAATTCTATCCCAGTTGAACACGGCAAGGAAATAATGACAACATTTGTTCAAAAACAGCAACAGATTTTATTCTAGTCTGGTGCCTCGGCTAATGCCTTCAAGGAAGTTTGCTTTGGATGATTTCACTAGTGCTCTTATTTGCTTGTTTAGGCTAAGGAGAAATTGCTTACAATTAGGCCCCTGCTTCGTCTTGGTCCCAGACAGCAAATTTTTTCCTTTTATTATAGAGTTTATTTATTGCAGATGTCCACCAGACAGGTTCATTCTTCCTTTAGGAGGATGATTTCATCCTGTTGGGTATTCATGATTCCATGCAGTTATATAGATGTTCGTAAAGTCCTTTGGTGTAGGTATGGACATATGTGCCAGTTCCTATGGAGGGGGAGGGGGCTGTGAAGCTGTTTATACCTTTGCCCAGGAGGTTGCAATCAGCTTTTGGCAGAATATTTATGAAGAGAAACCTAAGAGGAACACATCATAAAGATGGTCAGGCATATCTCATAGACAAAAATCTTTGTATGTCTCTCGTCTCTTTCACTGTATCCTTCTCCATCTGTTAACTCTTCTTTCTCATCAGTTTTGCTCTTGATTATTTATGCTGCTGCTGGATGTAATGTTCATATTAACTCAGATACAACTGGAAATGTAAAAAACAAGCCGACCACACCAAGTGCTTAGCGTACTCCAACTTAATCAAACGCTTTCATCTTACTCAATTTCAGACTTCCTCAGAATAAAACCATTTTACAAAATCATACATTATGTACCCAAGTCTCCTCCCCTTTTTAATTAAGTCAACATTAGTTCCACCCACCTTATTAAAATACAAGTACTTGTATACAAACCTTCAAAAGATTAAAAAACCTTCTTATCTCAATCTAATAATAAATATTCACAAAAGTTTATAATAATTTTTATGCATAATATATCATAAAAAATAAGCTGCTTTCAACTTTAAAAAGCAACTTAATGATACCCTGTCATTAATCCTGGCTTTTCATCAGAATTAAGCTTTATTTGCCATTTTAACTCTTTAAATTAAAGGAATTCGTCACTTGCCCCCCCTCCCAGTCCCAAATCTACATGATCGATGGCACAAAATATAAAGGCATGTGTTGGGTTCTCTCTAATATTGCTTACAGAAATGTGGATTTGACACTTGATGAGTAATTGTTAAACGGGCAGATAACCATAGAGGAACATGAATTTTTAGAGACACCACATCCACAGATCCCAACGATTTTTAGGATCCCAAAAATTCATAAATCCATCACCAATCCCCCTTTACACCCAATTGTGGATGCAAAGGCAACTAAAACATTCAGGAGAGCTAAATATGTGGATTTTAAGGTGAAGCATGTGCTTGAAAATAGGGTGACCTTGCTAAGAGATTCCTGGGTCGTTTTAGGGAAAGTTAGACAAGACATTTATGATGACAACTTACTTATGGTTACTATAGACATTTGCAATCTATTGTCTGTCATCCCACATGAACAAGGGATTGATTAGCTTTATGACTATCTGGTTAAAAACACAAATATGGACCACAACACTGTATCAACTTTGAGGGCATGTACAGAACTTGTGTTAGAAAACAATTTTGTTAGTTTTTAGGGAGACTTATTTAAGTAGAGGCAGGGTGTAGCCATGGGGGCTTGCTGTGCCCCTGTCTTTCCTAACATAGTACTAGCCCAATGGGAAGACCTTTGTGTCTTTAATTCACCCTTTAAAGACTGTTGGGTGTTGTATGGCTGATTTCTAGCTGATGTGGTGCTATTTTGGAAAGGTGGCGAGGATAGGTTAAATGATGATTTTTTTCAATACATCAATGAAACTACACATTTTTTGAAATTTACTATGTGTATTGACAAAGACGTACTTCACTATTTAGACATCACTATCAAAAAGGACTACAACAAAAAGGTTTTCACATCACATCTTTATAGGAAGCCTACTTATTCTAATTCTTTACTGCAGTACAATAGTTGGCACCTTGTACATCAAAAAAGAGCCCTAGTCAAAGGCCAATATGTAAAATTAGCCAGGATGGTTTCTGTAGTGGAGGACTTCCTTCAGGAATGTGAGGTTTTAAAAAGAATGTTAATTAGGAGGGGATACCCCAATGAGATGTTGGACAATATAATAGGGGAAGTCCAGAGGAAAAGGAATGAAGATGTTTACAATGTGCTGTTGGACAGTAGCACTGTTATCCTGCAGACACCTGGCCGGGACACAAATGAGGGCTTTGGTAGAGCCCTGGTATTACCCTACAGTACTGACTATTATGACATTTGTGATACTGGAGAATATTTAGAACAGACTTGGAGATATTATCTTTACTTGGTGAAAAACCGGCCATTGTATACAAAAAGGAGGTTTCTTTTAAGTGCATGTTGGAGAGGAATGGTGTTGGTGGGGCCAATGGAGGATGTTTTAAATGTGGGAGAAGCTCACAGTGTTAATATATTATCAACCAAGACAGGATCAACATTGGGAATATTGGTACAATAAAGCCACCCAAAAAGTACGTTTGTTACTCAAAAGGAGTGGTGCATGTTGCATTATGTCAGGCATGTGGTAGTTATTATGTGGGTAAAACAAAGAGGGCATTTAGGGCCAGGATTTATGAACACCTTTATGATATCAAACATCAGAATGAAAAGAGTGCCCTATATAGGGATATTAGAGAGAACCCAACACATGCCTTTAGATTTTGTGCCATTGATCATGTAGATTTGGGACCTGGGGGGTGACGAATTCCTTGAATTTAAAGAGTTAAAATGGCAAATAAAGCTTAACTCTGATGAAAAGCCTGGACTTAATGACTGGGTATCATTAAGTTCCTTTTTAAAGTTGAAAGCAGCTTATTTTTTTATGATATATTATGCATAAAAATTATTATAAACTTTTGTGAATATGTATTATTAGATTGATATAACAAGTTTTTTTAATTATTTGAAGTTTTGTATACAAGCACTTGTATTTTAATAAGGTGGGTGGAACTGATATTGATTTAATTAAAAAAGGGGAGGAGACGTGTATATAATGTATGGTTTTGTAAAATGGTTTTATTCTGAGGAAGTCTGAAATTGAGTAAGACGAAAGCGTTTGATTAAATTGGAGTATGCTAAGTACTTGGTGTGGCCGACTTGTTTTTTATATTTCCAGTTGTATCCAAGTTTTTGTGTGTTCGAGATTACTGGAATGTTCATATTAAGTAATGTTATAGTTTATCCCTTCTGTCAATATGCTATTATTATCCCTCAATTATGCTATTTAAACTGTATTAACTAGGATTTCCTATGTGGTGCACTGAGGTAACGCTCAGGTCTTTAGTAGACCACTTGAGCATAGTGTTAAGGGTTCTAATCCAGAATTAAGTCAAAGTCTTATTGACTGATCTGTATAAGACTATCTTATGTATAACTGTTGGCTAAATATTTTATTAAACCAACATTATCCTGTTTCTGTCTTAGCCTGCTTACTGCCTATTGGGAACACTTTATTGTAGAGAGCATGACAGAATAATAACACACAACAAAGATGGCCAGGAATGGCCTGTAAGCAGAAATGTTTACTGTCTGCCAACCTCTCCCTATCGCTCTTTTTTTCTACCTCCTTCTATGTTATCAGTCTTTATCCTCAGCATTTGCATTATGCCTGGTGCTGAGCAGCACCTGTAACTTATGGGAAATGGAGGTGCACAGTTTATGGCAAAATCCTGGGTCTTGACTTCAGCCACATTAGTTGGCTGCCCTTCATGCTACTGTGCTTAGCCTTGATGTGCTATATAAAGACAGGATGATAGCCCTAAGAGGAGAGAGTTATCATCTCTTGAACAGGCTACACAATTGAATGAATTCCATATAGAATATTCTAACTGTAAACAGTGTTATGAAGCATACTGCCTACAAACTTACTTGCCTCATAGTGTTTCCATTATCTGGTTTTCCACCACCATTTAGATGCTTGGTCCCTCATGTGTTGCATAATCATTCACAACATGCTCATAACTGCCAAGAAATTACTGCATGAGGCTTGGCATGGGCCACCATAGACTACAGCTAATTCCTGTTCTAAGTTCATCACCTCAAGACATAATTATGCATGTTATAATAGTTTGCCATCAGTCTCAAAAATTAGCTTGTTAGAGTTGCGTTTTAGGGAGAATATTAAAAAAAAATATGTGAGTGGACTGTACAATGTCTGTATATGTAAATGCACTGTTGTACTCAAGATATGTGGATTTCAGTGTGCTGTTGACTGAACACATCATTCTGTAAAGGTATGTCTGCACTCCAACACCTACACTGGGAAATGGCATACATGGGGGTGGAATCTTTCCACACGTATTTCATGGGTGGTATTGAGGAATGCACTGTCATATTTTTGACTTGTCTTTTTCTGTTTAGACTGCATAGTGTCCAAGTATGGCACATACAATTGAAAATGACACCACAAATGACTAATCTTTGCATGCAGTCATCACAAGCTGAACACTCACGAATGCTTGGTTATCAATCGGCTTTCACGCTGAGAGGGCAGTGATGACTTGCTCCCTATAGATATAGATGGTGATTGTCATGAAAACATCATATTGTGACACTGGTAGTTGTCATTCACACTAACACAATTCACATGAATGACAGGAAAGATAATTTATCAGAGCATTATGTAATTACTTGTGATCAGCATATTGCTTTTACCTCTACCTGTCAAGACACATGCCTTTTCGCATAAAACTGTGATGCACAATAGCTTCTCTATAACAAACTGGTATGGTAATCCTCACAAATCTCCATTTTCACACATTTAAAGTCAGTCTTCTTCTGTGGTGCTTGTGGTTAATACTGTATTCTCTAGACGGTGTGAATAGATAGGCACTTGTTTGAATAGCACTGACTGAGTTTGCATGAGTGAGAGTTTGTGTGTGTGTCTGTACTGGTAGTTTAGAGAGTATTGACTCATGCATCTGATGCATACTCTTCCACTCAAGAGAAATGCTTAATCTGGAAAAGGACACCCTCATTACATTATCCAAGTTTTAACACAAACATATTCTCTGTCAATAATTATGAGGTTTTCCTTTCAAAAGTGCACAGTATCACAAGAGACATCAGACTTCTACTGTGGCATGTGAGGTTGATACTGTACTCTCTAGATTGTGTAACCTAGATAGGTAGGTGGATGAAATCCAACAATGCTAAACTTGAGGGTGCATGTGGCTCTAGTGTTGGGTACTTTGGACTTCATAACAGATATCGTGTTCCCACTTCCACTCAGGAGAAACATTTAAACTGGGAGAGGACTCCCCATCACTTTTAACACCAACATCTTCTCTGTGACACACTGATAATGTCACCCTTTCAAAAGTGCACTATTTCCCATTAGAAGTCAGACGTCTTGTCTGGTGCATGCAGTTGATACTGTGCTCTTTAGGTTGTATAACTAGATAGGTTGCTGGTTTAAATCCCATGTTGCTTAAATTGCGTGACTGTGTGTATATGTCTGTGCTGTCATTAACAATTGGTTTCATCATGACACCTATTATGCACACTTCCACTCAGGAGATATATTTACACTGGCAGAGGGGTCCCATATCAAATTTTTACCATCCCCAGACAAAACTCAGTTTGGGCAATGCACTGATATGATAATGCTTTCAAAACTGCACTATCTCACATTTGTAATACAATTTCTCTTGCGGCACTGGCTGTCGATACAGTGCTCTCCACCCTGTATAACTAGAAAGGCAGGTGGTCTAAATCCAGCAGTAAGTGACTACGTGAGTGTGTGCTTCTTTCTTGTGCCATGTAGAAAAGGTTTTAAATACATATAGGATGTGTAGCTCTACATTGTTACTGGGCTCTTCCACCACTTTCCCTCTTAGCAGATGCATCATCCTATTAAACAATGGTGATGTCATCCAGTCCAATGTGCACTGTCACAGTTGTAACACAACATCTCTTGTGGCACTTGTAGTTTATGCAGCATTCTCTAGCTTATGCCCTTAGTTAAGTAATCAGTTCAAATCCAGCCATTAATCCTTAGGTTCATCTGCTGTGCACATGTATACCTGGCAATCCCTTTTACAATACTTTATGTCCATTTTTCACAGGAAAATTCTATGTTTAACACTGAAGATGCAATTTGATGAAATTTACCTTTTCTAAGGCTAGTAGTAAGCCTTTTCCTCTGGCATGAAGAAATGAGACAATATTCTGTAGCTCATTGGCTTACTAAGCCATAAGTTCAATTTTATGATTATCTACACATTGTGCACAATTGGGATTCTACTGTCACAGTGTTGACTGCATTCTGTATCATTGTGTGTTTGGGTACCCCTAGCATTATGCAATATTTTGAGACAATGAGACAGATTGCACCAATCTTTTAACCAAATTATAGGCACATGTATGCCTCACAGCAATAAGATGATGTAATGTTTTCAAATACACAAATATCTCACAATTATGACAAGATTTCTCCGGTTGCACATTCAGTCTACATAATATCATGTAACTTCTGTGCCTACACAGCTAAGTGTTCAAAACCCACAATGTATGACTACAATTATTGTTTGTTAGTATAATGCCATATGTGAATGGCATCCATCACAGCTGTAATGTGTATAATAACAGTGGGAGAGTCTTCCCCCATCCTTTTTACCTCAAGGAACTGGTTTGTAATACAATGATGTGTTGAGTCTCACTATCATGGTAAGACTTCCACTATGGTGTGTGCGATTAATGCACATTTTGTTAGCTTGTGGAATTGCAGAAGTGGTTGTTCAATTTCAGCAAAGGACAAAATTATGTAAGTATACTGATATGAAACAAACAGCATTGCATCAAGTTATTTATATCCATTTTTATGCTGAATAAACAACGTTCAACACATTTGGAAATTTCATGGCAGTTAAACATGTTTTGGCATTCTTGTGGTGTGAGTGCTCCTATGGCACATACAGTTTATTAATACTGAGTAGTATAGCATATCTGTACAGATGTACTGTAGTTTGAATATGTGACTGTGTGTATACAAAACAATGTGGACAGAAAAGGTTGGCTTGGCCAACCAATAGCGATACTGGACTGTTCACAGTTGTGTGAACATTACCATAGCTGCGTCTTTGTCATCACTTGGACATATTTGTATTGAATACATTAACATCAAAAGTACTTTCTTAATTCACACCTAGATTTGTGTTATTTGTGGCAAGCTACTTGTTATCTCCTGTGGCAGAAACAGTTAATACACAGCTCTGAAGAGTGTGTAGTATAACTGGCAGTGGTTTGATCTGATAACATCTGTCTGTCAGCCAATTGTGGCAGACATGAATGGCTTAGGCAAAGAATGCAGATATGACACAGTAAGTTGGACACACTTTTTAAGGTCTCAGAGTCCATGTTAAGGCAGCCATACACATTACAATAGGATAGTGATGTAATCCCTTCAAGCATGCTTTTCATGAGACATCACATATACCTCTTTCTATGGTGTCAGTTGCTGAAACCCATCTCTCTGAGCTGTAGCCTCAGTATGTTTTTGAGTCTAGCAATGTGCTGATGCTGAGTATATCAGTAATTCCTCACAGGCATTGTTTAGTTTCCAAATGATAATGATCTGTATTGCATGTTTTCATACAAACATATACATATTACTGTCATTCTTTTGTCCACACTCTAGGACTTATAAGACATGAGGGATTATAGAACATTTCTTAATGTGTGGCATCCTACCAAATCATCAGAAAGTATGAGCAGACCTGTGTTGATATTATGAGGGGGGGGGTCTTTGTTGTAATTTCTTGTGAGCATGCCCAGTATAATGATGTAGTAGATGTGTGCCATTTAGCAAAGTACTGAATGTCATGAGATATTTGTTGTCATTTGTTGTTTTTTTGTCAAGACTTAATTGAATTAGCCTCTATAGTGTTGGCTTTGCCAACCTCCAGGCAATAAAGTTAGTGACCTGCTGGAGACGGACAGCAACATGTGCCACAGGCCAGTGTACAATTGGTATATGTGCAATGTAAATTTACAATAGGTCACTTAGTAATACACATTATTGCTTCATCTAGGTGTGTTTTGTGATACTGCAGTATCACACAGTTCTTACTATTGTTTTTAAGAAAGCTCACTTCATCGCTATATATCAATTAAAATATACTACACTTATATCTGTAGTTTAATATGCTTATTCTAGTCAGAATGTCTGGTGTAGCAATTACACCAGGAAGGACACACCTCATATCTTTGATTTCAGTAACACAAATGCAACATAATCACAAATAATTGTAGCCTAACATTTGCTACGTCTGCCCATTAACTGATGAATTAATATCTTAATGCTGACATGAACTTTTATTCTGCCCATGTCTTTTGTGGGATGTCTATTTGTGATATAAACAATACATCCTACGTATATTGATATGAATCATGGCATTCAGAAACACAACTCATTTGTCAGGGGACAGACTACACTTGACCTTGACCTTGACCAGAACCTTGATTTATGTGCATTTTTGCATATGCCATATTAGCATGACTCATTCTGCATGTACATATATCACATTATGTCACATCTGCTATAGTTAGGCAAGTGGTAATATGTATATCAAATCATTACTCTCTTTATATCCTGGGCAATGTGACACATCTGTGTATTTGTCAGGTCCTTCTGTACTTTTTATAATAAATACAAAGCATGCATGAACTGTCACTAACTTTCTACCATTTACAGCATGTAGGTTACTTAAACAATGATTTCTTTCATCACTTAATACTGTTATTGGAATTAGTGAACAGGTGTCCATGATTCTTCTCAATATTTCCACATTGTCGCAGGTGTGTAAACTGCCCTAACAGCCATCACTATTGTTTCTTTCATACTCATAAGTCAATGACAGACCTACAGTTCTGTAACCTGTATCTGTGTGCTCTAAAATCAATCACGTGGATATAATTTTTTTGTACCTTTGACTGATCATTCCCACAGTATACATTCCAATGGTAGAGTTCTTCCATGCACCTGATACACAGGTGAAGCTAGGCATTCTCAATGCAATCATGATAGTAACAGAAGTATTATTGATCATGCCACTGAACATGCTTAGTGGCAAACATAATTTTAAGTTTTTTTATGATTGGCATTTATACTAATTTACATTGATATGCAACAGACACTTGGCTAATGCATGTTTAAATATTCAATACTCTTTCTATTGTTACAAGGGACAAAAATGGCAAAGAAAATCCTTTGTCCATATTACTGGTTTTAGTTATGTACATGGGTCACTAAAGTGAACAAAATTACTTGTTTAAAAAAATATACATAATTTATGTAAAACAATGCCCTCTGTGCACTAATCCCATTTATTATCTGAGTACAGTTTCCCAGATTAGCTTCCCCTGCTTCTTGTTTATGCACTAATCTATTTTATTATTTGAGTACAGTTTACCAGCTTAGCTTCCCCTGCTTCTTGTTTGTGCACTAATTCCATTTATTATTAGAGTACAGTTACCCTGTTTAGCTTCCTCAACTTATTGTATATGCACTAATCCCATTTATTAATACAGGTTACCCATTTAGATTCCCCTACTTCTTGTTTATGCACTAATCCCATTTATTATCTGAATACAGTTTCCCCTTTACTTTCCTTTACCTCTTAATTCTTTAATTAAAGTTACCCTTGCCTTATATTATGCTGTCCATATGTTCTTGTTACTAGGTGTGATGATGGGAGATATTGCCAGCTATGCCAGGAGAAATATGGCAGTGGATGTATAAAATATTCCAGCATAGCTAGCTGGAGTTTTGTAAAGAATTATATGTCATTTATATATCAAACTGATTTGTACAGGTGCTTGTGTTGAAAATGTATTTTTAAAGCTGCTTGTGTTAAAAATGTACCAACAGTGGGTCCTGCTGGGCAGAAAAGAAATACACCTGTATGTCAGACTGTATTGTAACTGTTGAATGAATATATTGTAAGAGAAGATACTGGAAGAGAAGAGGTTAATCTCAGTCCAGCTAACTTTGAAAAATAGTCTGAAATTAAATTACCTAGTTTAGGCCATAAAGACTGTGCCTTATAGTTCTGATTGCAGCAAGAGACAAAATGTATGTGAAAATCAGGACTAGGAATCCTACTATATTGTCCTTAGGGGTGAACTAATTGCTACCCTGGTAGGATGAAAATGTTTGAAATTGTTTTATAGCTTTCAGATGCTATAACACATCTTAGCAAAGCTCTATGTGTATATATTATGGCATATACGTGCTAGATTCTGGTTCAGTTTCTAGTAAAGGGGATAGTGTGAAAACCAGAGTCAGATGTCCAGATGTATGTGATGTCATTCTGTAATCCAGCACTGAAATTATGTTTTAATACTAGATGAGACAGATGTCTCAGGGCAGTCTGTTTTGAAACCTGACAGAAAGACCACTCCCCTACATCATCTTGCTTTGCTCTAGTAAGTGAACTAGGGAACAGTAATTCTTTATTCAGTCAGGAAAATATAGTAAGATTAATTAAGTATTGTTTTTTCTGTAGCTGTGTGAACCTTTTCATCTGTGTTATTTTTTAATATTTCCTGTGAGTGAAACTATGGTGTTTATTGTAAATAGATATTTAGTATTTTCATGTTACTTTATTGTTTATTGTTAAATATATTTAAACTTTTCATTATGGCTGCTCTTTTTAGAGAATATTTTAACCTTTGAGAGTACTTATATTTATTTGGTGACACAGTGGCTGCTCTTGAAAGCCTTGCTGCATTGGTCAAACACTACCATTTGTATTAGTATTAATTTTACTAAGTATAATTGGATACCTTAGTAAGAGCCTTAGACTAGCTGGTTTTGGAGTGTGCTGGTGGTAGTATCTACCTTATAGTCTGGCCAGAGAGGGCATAGCCTGTAAATCTGTACCAGCCTTTTCCAGTTGTGTGTGTTTTGGTGTGAAAATCAAATCTGAAAGAGTGTGTGTGTGTGTGTGTGTGTGTGTGTGTGTGTGTGTGTGTGTGTGTGTGTGTGTGTGTGTGTGTGTGTGTGTGTGTGTGTGTGTGTGTGTGTGTGTGTGTCAGCTACTTGGAGCAGTGATAAAGAGCACTGGTTTCATAGAGACGATGGTGGAGGACTTGGCTTGGAACACTTGGCTGAAGACACAACTCTACAGCTGTCTTACTTGGGAGTCTTATTTGGGGCCTGGCCAGAGGGAGAAACTCAGCCCCAGGATGGAATGTGCTCCCTGTGTGCTCTTAAGAGAAATTGTGCTTGGTGCAGAGAGCTGCATCTGGAAATAGTGTGTGCATCTATCTTTGGTCCAAGTGAATGCCCCTCACCAGTGTCACTGGTGAAGACTGAGGCTTGATTACTGGCCTAGAGCAGGGACGTCACACTGGGTTGCATGCATACAACAGATAATGTTTATATTTGGGAGCTTGAGCCTCCATACACTTCTTCGAGATGGCAAACACTTCTGCTGGCCACTAAGAAGTGCTGCTGAATCATGCTAACGCACAAATTATATAGGCTTAGCATGAAGTGTACACACTTAAATGATTCTCCAGGTTTGAGTTACTAATAAGCTTAATCATGTAATATATGACTACCTTCATCTCCATTTGCCTTCTGTGTGACTTGGTGTGACTTGAAGCAAGTCACTAAACCAAATTTTGCGCTCATCTTGAAAAGAGTCACTAATGTAAAGTGGGTTTATCTGGTTTACAAATAAATACCAAACATTTTAGCATTTAAGTGAATCTAAAAATGATAGTTACATTCAGATTTTTTTTTGTTGTGGTCCTTTTACTACTGTGGCAGTTGTAAAGTGGATGTTCTGTTAAATGTTATTGTGTATCTTTGCTTTTCATGTTCCTTAAAATGAAAAGAAAAGGTTATTTTGTAAATTGTTGATGAAGTTTAGTCACAGAATCAACATAATCTGAAACTACAGGGATGAAAAAGGCACAGGTCCAATGCAAACACAGTTTGGTATCTCAGTGTATTCAACCTGATCACTAAGAATAGTAACTTTCTATCTTTGTGCAAAGAGCTAATTATAGATAGTTATACATATTAGCAAAGACCTAATTATAGATAAAGCACTATTTGTCATGTGTGATATATGGGTAAAAAGCACAGATGTGAAATTCCAATCCTCTGTACACAAAGCAGAAGATGTCTTAAAGGCAACTGTAACCACTTGCCATTGCTATTTGCCATCCTCTCAGCTTATGCTAATGAGAAGGCAGTAAGTGCTTTGAAGCTGAAAAGCAAAAATGAGAATGAATGAGACTGTAGAGCATAAGCAAGCACATGGAGCCATTCACAGTGCTTAGATGAATATTTCAGTCAAGTGCATCATGCATTGTACAGAACTGGGCATAAAATAGCACAACAGCAATAGGACATTTAAACACTGTTAAAATGAACAAAATAATTAGATAATCACAAATGAAGACTCAGGTGCAGCATGGAAGAAGTATTACTGTGAGAGGCTGTATCACTGAGAAGTTTCATGACTTCTTTAAGAAGGTCAACAAGAGAGTGGATAAGGGCAAAATGGTGCATACTCCCTACCTTGACCTAGCTAAGGTATTTTTATGCAATACCCCATTCGGGCATTGTAAACAAACTCATGGAGATAGGCATAAACCCCTGTGTAACCCGCTGAATGACCAGCTGGCACATAGATAAAGCACAGGTGGTTAGGATTGGAGAGAAACCTCCACAAAGAGGCTGGTCACTGGTGGAGGCCAATGTGAGGTGCCTCTGGCTTACTAACTTTGCAGATTATTGCAAGCTGGGAACAATCATAGAATGCCCCCTGCCCCGGATACTAACATTTTACTGGAAGCTCAAACACAGGCACATGACTAGTGCCAAAGCCATGGCTTAAAACTCAGTGCCAATAAATGTATAATAGTGCTTTTTGGGAAATCATCCACCCTGGGAAACTTCCTCATCAATAAAACACCCCTAAAAGTAGACACAGTAGTCAGGGATTTCGGGACTCATGCAGATAGTAACCTGGTTTTCGACCAACATGTGCTTAAGGTAGTAAGAAAATCATTCTATATCACTCAAGTTATAAGTAAGGACATGGTATCTAGGTCCAAAGAAGTCATCATTCTACTATTCTCAACTTTCATCAGATCCATTATTCAATTTAATGCTGTCCTCATTATGTACCTGACTAGACACATTCAACACCTGGAAAACCCACAAAGGTTCCTCATAAAAAGAATACAGGGTGTAAATGCAATGTCCTATACAAATCGCTTCAAAGGCCTGTCCTTATACTTTATTTCCTGCTGACTGCTTAGAGGTGATTTAAGCCGAACTTACAAGGTATTTTAGGTCCTGCCCTGATGGAACTTTTGCATACCTGCAACATGAACAGCATCAGAACTACTAGATTCAAGGAAAAAACTTTGTTTGCAATTTAGCTAGGATGTCTTGGAGGGACAGGTATGTATCTCAGAGAATTCCCATTTCCTGGAATAGGTTTGCTAGCCATGTGAAACACAAACCTTTCCTAATTCTATTCCAGTATATCCTGGACCAGTGGATGGAAAATCAGAAATTCACCTCAGGTCTGTCACCTATGTCTCTGATGGACAAAAGCAGCAGTTAAATCATGCTCTGATGAACATACATACCATAAAATTAACTCTAAAGCAAAATATCCAGTGGGATATATTTGGATTGCATGGCTAGACTTATAAAGGCCCCATTGCTCAGTAGCCTAGTAAATACATATGAACCTATAGTGTGCAACACAGAAAATAAACTGTATGGCTATGAACCTGGGTAAAGAAGCCTATCAGTGTCCGACACATTGTGAAGTTTTATTTACAGGGTTAGTGTGTTCTGTTAATGCCCACTGTGATGCTAATTTTCATGGCACTCTGAGTACAATGGTATGGTGCAACAAGACAAGTATCCAGTTATGTCTTACTGTGGTAAGAGGTGTATGATGCAACAGTTGAAAACCTTCCTCATCTTTTCTTTTGCATCTCTTTGTCTGCCATTTTCACTTCCCAGTGACTTTTTTTAATTAAAACTAAAATATGGTTATGTAAATTCATAAAACAACTTATGTCTGCAAGTTAAATGCATTCAATCTTGTGGTCAGTTGTAATGATGACTAATTATATAGTAAAGAGAAGTATATGTCAAGTAGAATTGTTAATGGGTCTCAGCAGACAGCAAGACTACTTTTGATGAGATATTTGGTGAACTCAGAAACCTCATATGTAAAGCTGAACAGTCCCTGTGACGTTCACAGTAATAATAGATAACACGTATTAGTTACTTAGTAAAGACCACTTGTTTATCATGTATAGATGGTCTTAAGTAGTTTGCTTTCCATCTCTTTCTTTAACATTTCTTTGATAAAGTATCATTTCATTGTTAAGAAGATTCCTTTCTATCTTCATGTAGCTCTACTTCAAATTGTGTATTTTTTTGCACAGCACTCACAAGTCTGTGGTAAATTATGTTTATAACTTTTTCTCAGACATTATTTATTATATTTATTTACTGGGAAAGTCCAGCTGGTAGGATCTCATGTTAAAAGATATCCCGGAGAGCAGACAATCATAGCCAAATACAGTAGCAACTAGGAGGATAAACAAACATTAAAATCAACTGTGAGATCTGCACAAACTAACACTATGAAAGTTTAAATGCATACTACACATGGCAATGAAACACTATAGTTAGGATGAGAAGTATAACTAGGAATAAACAATTCATAACAACTGATTAAATGCTAGTCAATAAATAAAACAACCGATTAAATTCTAGTCAATGAATAAATAAATATAGCCATGGCAATAAAAAGTAAATGAACAATAAACAGCAATAAATCTACACTGAAACTGTAATAAAAACATACATTAAAAATTGACATACTTAAAAATAAAAGATATTTAGAGAGTTGGACTTGTGGAATGTGAGAATAAGAGGACCAAATTTGCATTAACCGAGTTTTTGGAGTGCTCGGATTAGTAAAGTTTCATTATGAGGGTGCTGCTAGATATTCTACTCTTATTAACTTACCCCAGAATACCCCACAATGACAGATCCATCATGTAAGAAAATTATTTTTCACAGTAAACATAAAAAAACATGCATTGCTGAGATGTGTTTCATTGTATACAAAGCTTGAACCAGAGTTTACTGATAGAGGCAGCATAGCTAACAACACATTTTTTTAGTTTTTTAGATTGTGCATTAGCAAACTAGCAGTCCAACAAAAGACCAGAGATTGAAGGAATCCAGTAATGTTTACAAAAACTGCCAAACTCACTAAGGTAAAACACATTGTGTAACTGGTATTCTAATAAATGTTTCACAGACTACATAAATATTTGCTTAAGGATAAAATAATTTTGTGACTTAGACATCAGATAAATAGCCACATGAGTTTTCAAACCATCAATGAAAACATTCAGTTCATCAAGTGTAACTCTTTGTATTTTAATGAAAACATTCAGTTTATCAAGTGCATAGCTTTGTGTTTTAACACAGGTATCAAAGAAAAATAATCATTTAAGACAGGTGTGGCATGAAGTGGTAAGATGTTTCCCACTTAAAGTGGCATTCATAGTCAGTTACACATATGTGCAGCATATACTTGCACAAGTTGCAAACATGCACAAACACAATGTGATTCATAAAGCATTATTTAGCATGTGTGTAACCCTCCAAAATCATTGAAAAAGTAGTATGTAAATAAGTGCATAATGACATTCAAATGAGGAAATGTATGTAAATGCCATAGTGGTGACATGCTAATGAAGCACCTTTCCTACCTTTTGTGATTTGGAGTCTGAAAATGGTACACAATTGCATGTTACACACAAGGATATATAAAGCCAAGCACCACCATTTCTAGCCCCCTTTGCAATTAATGAAGACTCTTTGTGTTGCAGTGGGTTTTGTGATTTTCTCCGAAATGCTTGTAGCTACAGTACTGCAGCCCAATGCACTTCATGGCATTTTCTTATGGACAGGGACATAATCAGAACTTTGGTGAACTTGTACAGCCTACAAACTGGAGATGGGGAAAGTGTGGCCTTACTACCCTTGGTGATACAAAGATATGTATGGTGCTCACAATACTTGCCACGGGGACCTTTCAGAGGCAGACATGAAATATTGGGCATCTCATACCCTTTGGCCTTGAGGATACTACAGTAGTTTTTCTGTGTTATTCTAGCCCATGGGGATAAGCAAATCTTTTTCCCACACTCCATAGATCCCACAGGGCTGAGATACTATGACATAAGCTTTCTGTGGTCTGGCATATTTCCCTGATGCATTTGGTGTGGTAGATTACACCCATGTGGCTATTAGGGCCCCTCTTGGGCCACAGAGGGTAGTATACTAATACAGAATGAAGTACAATTTTATCAACTGCCAGGTAGTGTGTGATGTGCATGGCTGTATCACCAATGTCTCAGCCCTGCATCCTGCTACTGCCTATGCTTCCCACATTTGGCACAAAAGAATACCATACCACTACTTCATGGTTAGTAGGATACTGCAAGACACCTAGTAGGTCCATGCAGTATATATCATCAGACTTCTCCATGAGTACTTGATTAAACAATGAGTAAGGCTTAATGATAGCCACCTTCTTTCCATGTGCCATGTTCCCCATTATGCCTTAAAGGTGATGCAGGTACTGCACTCAAACCTTGTCTAATAGCACCAGTTCAGAAACCACACTGAGCTGCAGAGAGGAGCTACAACACCCCACAACAGAACTAAATAGTTAATGAGTGAGTGTTCAGCCTGTTTTAAAACCTGTTTCTGCTGCTTGGACAAATCTGGGAACTCTTCAGTATGACCCTGCTACTGCATGCAGAATGTTTACTGCATGTTGAGCTCTGTATGATTATATATTATTCTGGTACACTGATGCCACAATCAAAACCAGTGGAACCCCCAAAAGGTCATGCAGCGCCATCTCATTTACCACCTGAAACTTGTATCAATAAAGATAGCAAAGTCAGCTATTTGGCATAAGCAAAATGGCACTCCCTCAGACAGGCTCAAGCATGGTACATGGCAGTGCAGATGAAGCAGTGGTATCTAGTTCACAACTATAAGCCTCAAAAAGTGTGATGCTCCTGCATTGGCTCAGTAATCAAGGACCCTCAATCCTCACCACTAACACCAGTGAGGGACGTGCACATTGGGAGGATGACAAGTACACACACAGTGAAGTACAATTATGCTCAAGCGCACACAAAGATCACAGTAAGCCTGGAGCTGGTTTCTCCCTCTCTCTCCAGATCCCCAATAAGACTCCCCACTGGCACAGCTATAGGGTTAAGATCTCAGCCGAGTGGTCAAGCCAAAATCTTCAGCACCCTCTCTGTCCAACCAGTGCTTCGTGTCCCTGTCCAAGTAGCTGACACACACACACACACACACACACACACACACACACACACACACACACACACACACACACACACACACACACACTTTGAGCTTTGATTTATATCAAACACATAGACACTCCCGGGGAAGGCTGGCACAGGTTCACTAGCTATGCCTCATTCTGCCCAGACAATATGATAGTACCACTTGCCACCAACTACCCTTATCAGCTACTAAAGGCCCTTACAAAGGGTGACCAATTCCACTGTGTAATGTTACTATTATCCAAATGGTAAGTGTGTCCAAGACTTTAAGGCTATTTTAGAGTGGCCTGTGCAGTATTATCAAATACATGCAAGTACTCTTAAGAGTTTAAATATCTCTAAACAAAAAACAGCCACAATTAAAATGTTTAAATATATTTTATAATAAATAATAAAAAAAGACAATATTCAACAATGCAACACAATGACAATAGAGTTCAGGATCACAGGAAATACTTTAAAACAACATTGTAGGACAGTCTCACATAAATACAGAAAACCTCTAGACTGATCTTACTATTTTCCTATATATCTCTAAGAGAGATACTATGCTCTAAGTCTTACTTACAGAGCCAGGCAGGTACAAGTGATGAATAAATGTTTACAGGTCCAGGACAAGATACAAAATGCACAGACTTTCTCTCTGAGATAGTTCTTAAGTTACTAACAAACATTTATTTATTTATTATTTATTTATTTCCAGTTTGATTACCGGGGAAGTCCACTGGGTCCTGAGGACCCATTTTCAGTGGAGACCTGGGGAGAAACCAGCTAGATCACCTCAGATTTCATCATTTTTGTCAACTCTGCTTTTAGTTTCCAGGCCAACAGGAACTTAAAATATAACACCTCAGTGTCAAGAATACTTATCTCTTAGAAGCTGACAATTATCTCTTAGAAACTTGCCTGGAACTGGAAATCATAAAACTTTTACCTTGGAAACCTGTAATTATTTCTATTTCCAGACAATAGAAAGAATTTCTAGCTGCAAACATTCTGTCTCTTAGCTGAGATAACTAACTTTATAGCATATCATAAAACTCTTTACTTATTTTCTTAGAGTTTGCAAGTTAACTCTGTATATTCCAGCCTTTACCATCAACACATACATTTGCATAGGCATGTAGTGTATACACATTTCTTTTCTTTTCCAGCAGGGTGCACTGTGGTTACAATCCGGAAGCTCAGTACAGAACATATAGTTTTCTTACATTTCTAAGGCAAGCATACAAATCATATTACTATTCATAAATGGCATAGAATTATTTACAAAATTCTAGCTAGCTTGGCTGGCACCCTTTACAATACATACGACGTGACAGTGAAAAGTCACAAAGATAAAAGCTGGTGCATACATTGTTATCTGTAGGCTATGCTATTCAGGGCATGGTTGACAAACTGCATCAGACATTCTTCCACACAATGTACACAAATGTATAGTTGACATGCTCACAGCTGTCATCATTTGTATAGTGGTTGTTAGAAAAATGTGTATTTGAATATATGTGAAATGCTAGTCTAAAAACAAAAGTAGTATGTGATGCATTTTATTCTATTAATCATATAACATAAAGGATAAATTTATGTGTAAATGCAAGTAGTTTAGAAACTGCAGTGTGGCTTGTAGCAAATTGACCTCCGACCCTGGCAGTTGCTAGCTTAGCCAGTTTTAATGTTTATGCTTTTCACAAGTGATTATCTGCTGGGTCAGGAAATTAAATATGTGAAATAATGAAATCTTCTGCTCTTTCCTGATGGGATGATTTGGCCTAGTATATGTGTTACTAAGATAGCATGCAGCTGGTGGGAAAGTGTTACAGTGAACAAAGATGTGTATTAAAAGATTGAATCTGCTATTGTATTCGAACTGATGTGAAACCTTGAAAAAGTAACTTTACAGAAAGACAATATGTCTGACCAGGTGGATAGCAAGGCCGTATTGTTACCAGAGGAAAACTTTTTTAAAATATACAGCATCAGCAGTTTTTATGAATAGAGGACTGTAAGCTAAAGTGATGTAGATGCCCTGTGACATACCACATCAGTAAGGTGGGCACAGCTTGAATGTAAAGACTATATAAAATTGTGTGCTTCCTGTTTCATGTCAGACAAAATTCTGTACTTGTACGTTTTTTGCCTTCTGGTGTACACTAGTTAACTTTTGAACCTGAACCTCCTGTGTATTGAATTCTTGATTTTATTTAACAGTTTGGTCCTTCTAAGCCGGAAATCCCTCGGACAGCTGCAGATCAGAGTCTACCGGTGGTCGAATACTGCGCAGGAGAAGTTACCGAAACGGTTCTTCTTGGGTGAAAAGACCTCCGACTGAATTGTCGTTTAAAGAGGCTGGCCACTTTCTGATCTGTGGCCGAAGAGCGGATCCTGGACGACTCAATACCGGAGGCTCAGGTAGGAAGATTTTTGCCTTTTTTCTGTTTTAGATCAGGGACTAGGTTACAGTAAACATTGTTGTCAAGATTTGTTATGCAGATCAGGGACAAAAGGAAGTACTGTATATTTGGTCATAGATCAGGGTAACAGAATAAGGTAGGCAGTTATTCTAGATAAACTGTGAAAAGGAACTGAACTTTTGATATCACGTGATAAGAAGGGTTACGTAACATTTTCTTTTACCATGGGAAATCAGTGCACTAAAACATAGCGGGATCCGGCCCTAACCGAAGACGCAAAATACATGCAATCACAACTTTCCGATAACGTTCGGTATTATACGAAATGGGTTAACAAATATGAATTTGATGGTAAACTAGATAAAACCTCACTGGTTAAACTCCTTAAGCAACTTAAATCCGATGCGGGAGGTCAGGCAAAAAAGCAACGTCAATTAGGTATTTCTCAGGCACACAGGTGGATTGAGGAAGCAAATCGTAGAGAACAGAAAATTAAAAATTCGAAAACATTATTTTTAGACAAAGAAGATAATAACTTAGTAATAGCAACAGCTCCTCCTCCTCCCTTGCCCCCTCTTTTACCCTTTTCAGGATATGAAGCGAGTGGACAGGCGGGTCCGCCTCCGCGTTATCCTGAAGTCTCAGCAAGACCACAACCGTTTGTTAGAGATCCTATTGAAACAAGGTCCCGGACACGTAAAATACATAGGGACGCAGAATCATATCAAATAGAAAGAAACCTACAGGATGAGAGTGAGGAAGAAATATGCCCACTTATAGAGGTCCCAAATCCTCAGGCAGGACAGGAAGGGCAGGACCCAACACTCTTAGTATATAGACCATGGACACCGGAGGATATCCGGAAAGCTACTGAGGGAATTCCCCATCCGAAAGTTAATTTTACGAAATTTTTAGAAGATTTACAAGGCATGAGGTTGAGTTACCACTTGAATGGGGAAGAAGTAGAAAAAGTAGTAAGACAAATTATAGGTCCAGATTGGCACATGATTTGTGGCACCTGGAATCCTCGTAATGCAGAGCTTAAACCACTCTCACATAGTGATGCAGAATTAGACAACAGAGTGAAAGGTCTTACAGACCGAATCTCTGAGAAATGGAAACCTAGAGCAGACTGGACTTGCATTAATCAATGCATACAACAGGAAAATGAGACAATAGATGGATACTATGCTAGATCATTGGAATGTTTTAATAATCATAGCGGTATGACGGTTCCTGAAAACCAAACGAATGATTCCCCGTATGAACAACAATTAAAAAATGCATTTCTAAAAGGTTGCATTGCACCTATTAGTAGCTTCATTACAAAGCATATGATAGACCATCGAACAGGTAGGCTACAAGCCTTACTTGAATACGCTAGACATGCTGAAAGACATTTCAATAGCAAAAAGAAAAAGAAGGTGCAAGTCTTCACTGCTGAAGACGGAGCTGAAGTATTTGTGTTACAGTCAGGTAAAAAGGGCAGGAAGAATCCCAGGGAAATAAACAGTCTGACAAACGATCTGAAGATTTTGAAGAGAGGAAAAAGAGAGGTGAATGCTTCAAGTGTGGGAAAAAGGGACATCTAGCAAGGGATTGTAAGCAGAACAAAAAGGTAATTACAGAAGATAAGGGAGATGAGGACTGACTAAATGATAGTGAAGATACATCATGCGAAAGTCAGAAATCATCAGGAAAAGTTAATAAACAGAAAACAAATGTAAATGTGATAGAAGAAATAGAGGAAGTGCAAGTAGATATGGAGGATGAAGAAAGTGAAATTTTGGATTTAGCATTATTGAGCCTGGAGCTCTACTTAGCAGATACAAAACCGGAAGTTACACTTCTGGTGGAGGGAAGGGAAGTCAAATTCCTGTGTGACTCAGGAGCGTCACGGACCCTGATACACCCCTCCAAGTTACCAGAACATTCCGAATCACCTGATTATATACTGGTGAAAGCCGCAAACGGACAACTATACAGGGAACCACTTTCCCATGATATAGCAATAACTGACCCTGTTTCAGGTATGACCTAAAGAAGTAAGATTGTTGTTTCTGCAAAGTGTCCAGTGAACCTATTGGGCAGGGACCTTATGCAGATATTTGGCATAGCAGTAGTTCCAACTGTACAAGGTATGGAGGCGCAGAGACAAATGGATACCTTTGTAGTGCGATCGGAGGGTGAAACTTTACTGGTACAGCCAGGACCTAGTCACGACTGGTCCAGGGGCAGTAACCGAGGAACTGATGAACGTAGCCATCAGTAAAACCCCCTCCCTCGACACGGATCGACAGCATTTGTTACACTGTACTCTATACTACTGTACTACACCAGGACCTGATAGAGAGTATGAGCAGGAATTGTTTAGAAATCGTGCAACTAGATTGGTTTTACGTACTTTGTACTGGGATACTGAGGGGAACAGTGTAGTTAGCTGTTCATTACCTCAAGAATTCCTTGCATTATATAGATCAAATCGATTACCACATGTCAGCTTGACAAAGAATAAAAATGTAAAATGGGCAGACTTAGGAGAAAAGGTAACAAGGTGGGAGAAACAGACTGACTTAGAACTGTCAGAACAAGGGATACAGAAACAAAAACTGAATTGGTTGACACAGACACATCCAGCTGTTCACTTGCAATCTAGCGAGGACAGCTGATTAGCATTTTTATTAGAAGAAGAAGAAAAAGCCTTATGTGAGATACCAACGGCCCTTTGGTCAACAGGAAAGTCAGATGTAGGACTTATTTGAACAGCAGGACCAGTTATAATTACACCAAAATCAGCATTTAGACCACAGAAAAGACAATATCCTTTGAGAAAGGATGCAGAAATAGGAATCAAGCCTATAATAGCAGCATTACTCAAAGAAGGAGTACTGGTAGAATCTCCTGATTCACCATGTAATACACCCCTATTTCCTGTTAAGAAAGCAAACAGGGAATGGCGGATGGTTCAAGATTTACAAGCTGTGAATAATGCAGTAATACCTAGAGCACCTACGGTGCCAGACCCACATACTTTGTTAAACGATTTAAAACCGCAACAAAAATATTTCTCTGTGGTAGATATCAGCAATGCTTTCTTTTCGATACCTATACATCCTGATAGTCAATATTGGTTTGCATTTACATTTCAGGGTAAAAGGTATACCTATACTCAACTACCACAGGGATATTGTGAGAGCCCAACAATATTTGCACAAGAAATGGCTAGCAACCTGGCAGGGTTTACCCCACCCGGAGGTAGTCAGATTCTACTTTACGTAGATGACATCTTACTAGCGGCCCCCACTCAGCAACAATGCAGGGAGGATACTGTAGCGTTATTGAAGTTTTTAGTGGCACAAGGGCACAAAGTAAACAAAAGTAAGTTACAACTTTGGAAAAAACAAGTTAGATACCTAGGATATGTGATATCCAATGAAGGTAGAATATTAGACGAGGAAAGAAAAACAGTGATTTTGCAAGCACCCAAACCAGCAACCAAGAAGGAAATGATGTCCTTCTTGGGGACAACTAATTTTTGTCGGAGTTGGATACCAAATTATGCTTTGGAATCTGCTCCACTGACTGACTTGATATATAAAATGCCAATGGCAGCACAAGATATTTTACAATGGACACCTGAAGCAGAAATGTCTTTCTGCAGGTTGAAGCAGTTGATAGCTTCTTCATTAGTTTTAGGACTCCCAAATTATCACAAACGATTCTTTCAAACCCTAGATTGTAAGCAAGGATATATGACGTCAGTATTGATGCAACAACATGGGGATAAGCAACGCTCCATAGCCTATTATTCATCGCAGTTAGACCCAGTGGCGCGATCTTTGCCTCACTGTGTACAAGCAGTAGTTGCAGCTGCAATGGCAGTACAGGCTTCGGCCTCAGTGGTGTTATTCCACCCTCTCACATTGAGAGTGCCTCATGCAGTCGCAATAATTTTACTGCAAGAAAAAGTAGCATATCTCTCTCCTGCTAGACATCTTTCATGTATGACTATACTGCTGAGCCAACCTCATATGACAATTGAACGATGCACGACATTAAATCCATCAACATTACTCCCAACTCCTGTGGATGGCACACCGCACAGCTGCCTGCAGGAAATTGAACAATTATCCTTGCCTAGACAAGACCTTACAGATATGCCCTTGGATAATGCCAAGGTGACATATTACGTGGATGGCTCATGCAGAAGGGGCCCTACAGGAAAGAATCTAGTGGGGTATGCAGTAGTTACAGATACTGAAATCCTAGAAGCCCAATCCTTACCACATAACTTATCTGCACAAGCAGCGGAATTGATAGCTTTGACACAGGCATGTACTTTAGCAAAAGACAAATGTGTAAACATATATACTGATAGTCAGTATGCTTTTTCTACAGTACATGTATTTGCGCAACAATGGAAAAATAGAGGAATAATAACATCTAGTGGAAAACCTATTAATCATGCGCAATTTATTTTGGAATTATTAGAATCTATTCAGTTACCTACCAAAGTAGCTATTTGTAAATGTGTAGCTCATACAAAACAACAGGATAAGATTTCGAAAGGCAATGCACGAGCTGATGCAGCTGCAAAGCAAGCAGCCTCAGACTCAGAAACTTTACTTTTACAAGGTGCAATTCTTGAAAATGGACTGTACATTTCCAAAGAGAAAAAAAACAATATTGCCATCTAATTTATTTAGATATGCAGCTTTGTTGAGCCATGGGCAGTGCCATGTCTCAACAGGGGGGATGGTACAGTTAGTAAACCGAATATTCCAAACATATGGATTCACAAACTATACAAAAAAAATTTGTGCAGCTTGTCATAGTTGTAACAAGCATCATGCACAAGGGGCATTTAAACCTAAGCAAGGAAGTTTTCCTATACCACCATATCCGTTCCATACTATTTGTATGGATTTCATAGAATTGAATAAGTGTGAGGGGAAGAAATATTGTTTAGTCATCGTAGATATGTTTTCTAAATGGGTAGAAGCTTTTCCAACCAAAAATCCGGATGCAGCAACAGTGGCGAAAGCCCTGATAAAAGAAGTAATCCCTAGATTTGGCATTCCGGAAAGAATTTATAGTGACAACGGCTCACATTTTGTGAATCAGACAATCCAGCAACTTGGGAGATTGTTTGGTATCTCCTTAAAGAACCATTGCGCCTACCACCCACAGTCAGCAGGACTGGTGGAAAGGTACAATGGTACCCTCAAGAATAAACTTAGGAAGTTAGTTGAAGAAACCCAAAAGAATTGGATACACTGTCTGCCTTTAGCACTGCTGAGTATGAGAACGGTTCCAAATGTGAAGGGTTTGACTCCCTTTGAAATGATTTTTGGGAGAGCATATTATGTGCCTCAGTGGAAAGCTCTCATGCCCACAGAACAAGAGGCTGACAGTTCATTAGTTAGTTATATAAGGAAACTGTTAACAAATAAATCTGTTTTGCAGTTTAACTCTTTTTCAGATAAGGAACAGACCAGACTGGTGGAAGCAGTTTTGGCCCCCGGGACATGGGTTTGGCTGAAAGTGACGAAAAGGAAGAATTGGGCGAGTCCAAAGTGGGAAGGGCCATACCAGGTACTGTTGGCAATGCCTACTGCAGTCAGAGTGGCTGAGAGGACGTCCTGGGTTCATTTGACACACTGCAAACCGGTAAAGAACTTTAAACTTGATAAAAACTTTGTGACTGATATACAACAGGATTAAGATGGCCAAAAACAAAGCAAATAGAAATTTAGATCAACCCCAGAGATGTTGCATAATCATTTTGTTGAGTATACATTTATTGACTGTAATTGTGACAATTTTCCTCTTGTTGTGGTTTATCCTGCACTCAACCACACAAGTGAAAGTGGGAAGGCGTGACGAAACGTCTATAGACTGGCATCCAAATTTTAACACATACCTAGCCATGAAGCGTGTATATGCAGAGACTATGAACATTTCAAATTGCTGGGTTTGTACAGCTATACCAACAGCATATGGAGGACTGATAATGTCCGCTGTCCCTTTGGGGATAAATGAGACTTGGGAAAATTTACTCTTTGATACAGGAACTGTGAGATCACAGGACAAAATAGCTTTATTCTTACCTGTCACACAAAAAGGAATTGTATGTTTTTACAAAAATGATACTCTCCAGGTGGGCTGGAGCAATTGTAATATAACCATATCTTATTGGTGTTATATTAAGAACAGTAATGGCAATATTCTTTGCAATACTAATTATGACTTATATTTAAACTCACTGAAAACAACCATGAATGACATTCGCAAGAATCCTGTTTTGTTTAAACAATTGTCAGTTATAGATCAGAAAATGTTTCATGCAGGGTTAATGCGTATTAGTACTAAAGTAGAAAACTGTTATTTTATTTGTGGGAAAAAAGCATATAAATGGTTACCTGAGAATTGGTCCGGCAGTTGTTTTTTGGGTTATCTGGTTCCGGCAATAAGACATACTGCAGAATTACCTTTGGGTAAGATATGAAACGTGAGAGAAGCAGCCCGAAAACCTGAAGGTCCAGTTGAGAAACCTGTAAATCCAGTTGGATGGATCGAAGCTGGCTGGAAAGACCATAATAACGTAAAGGACAAAAGTAAATTGACTCATATGGACTTGAGTGACAGTGTTATATCTTGGGCAGGAATATTCCCAGCATATGGAGCAGTCAAATCAATCTGGGAGCTGAGGAAGTTGTTGAAACTTCTCGAAGTAATGAGTAATGCAACTTTCTCTACCCTAGAATTGGTGACTGATGAACTGAATGCAATGAGAACTGTTGTGCTACAAAATCGAATGGCTCTTGACTTCACCCTAGCGGCGAGAGGTGGTACATGTGCGCTTATCAAAGAAGAATGCTGTGCGTACATACCAGACAATAGGCATGAAATTAACAACCAACTAGAGGTAATTC
>NC_056739.1:1951691852-1951829352 GCF_019279795.1 Protopterus annectens
GATGGAATTCTGGAGTTAAAAATTAATGACTGTAAATGGTGTTAAAAGATCAAACCAGATTTTTAAATCTATATTTGCATTAATAATTTTCCTAAATGAGTCAATGTAATACTTAATCATACCCATTTTGAAGTTTTAGTATCAATGAATTGTGGTCTGAAAAGGGGTAGGGAGTGATTGAGAAATTAATGATTTTAGAGTGTAAGCCATGGGCAGCAAATATTTTATCTATTCTAGTTTGGGTACCAAATCTGTGATCTTGATGGGAAAACAACAAAGATTTATCTTCTTTAAATTTGAAAGTATCTACAAGATGAAATGATTCTACCCACTTGTTTGAAGCTTTTGATACAGCAGATGCATGTAGCGGTCCTTTATTTGTAGTTTCAGAAATATCAAATATACAGTTAAGATCTCCTAATATTAAGTTGCCTTTATAATTATTGGAAATGAAATCCAAGTGCTTTCTAACAGTTCCTGTTCCAATGCCTGGGAACCAGTATAGCTTGGCTAGGGTCCATATTCTGTTATTATATTTAACTATTACTAATGCCATAAGGCCTTCTTTATCTTCATACTTGTAAATGATTTCTGGGTTAATCACATTTGTTTTCCATAAAATTGTTACCCCTTTTGTCTTTGTCTTATACATGGATTACACCAATATTATATATTCCTTAGGATTCCATCTGTAATTGTCATTTGTTTTGAAATTAGTTTCTTGAAGGAAGACAATTTGTGCTTTGTTCAACTTTTTTAGTAGATTTGATCTCTTGCTAGGATTGCTTAATCCATTGGTATTTAAAGATAATAAAGTTAAATCCTTCTTAGGTTATTTAGACTAAATATTTTTCATTTTATTGTGACTATTAAACATTTTCCTCTGATAACTATAAAGTATATGTTTGAGCTTTTAAAGGAAATTATCAGTGTTATACTTTGAGTGTTTACCAATAAAGTAATGTTTTGGTCAGGCATACTAAAAATGTTTTTTTGTGAAATAACAAATTTAAATTAATAAATGTTAACAAAACTAAGATCCACACTAACCATGGAATGAAAATCATTCCTAATCTGATGGATAAACCTAAGTCAATCAGATTATTACTCATACCTTGACAATCCAGAACATCTGAACTCCATAAATTGAATTATCATATGGAGAATATTTGTAATAGGAATAAGCAATATTTATATTATTTTGAACAGATATAGTACTATTGTAGATTAGGCAGAATTCTAATACAATATAAATGTCTACTTATTGTAAATGCAATTAATATTTACATGAAAGATAGATGACAAACAATTAAATCATAGTAAAGTGGTATGTATCATATATAAAACCTTAGTAAAAGATTATAGCACACAGTTATTTAACATATTCACCCTTATTGATGAAGTCTTTCAAAACATATTACTTAATATAAATAGATGGTAATAATATTTATAGCTAATATTTATAATACAATATATTTTACTGGATATATCAGAAGTTATATTTCATTGTTTGCCAGCATTTAAGTAATCACTTTGTTCGTTGCTAACTTATTTAAAGCATCAAGTTTGTTTCATGTCAACATTGATGAAAGTTAGTGCATTTTAATTATCAGTGCATCCCTCTTCCCCCTATTTCCTACACATAAAGATTTTCATATCTGCCTTTTCTTATTATAAAATGAGTGAAATTATAGGTTAAAAACAAAAAAAATTACTTATTGTTATTAATGATTACAAATTCCCTTTCCATATTCATAAATTGCCATTTTATGGCATATACTGAAAGTTTTTAGATTTAAATGGCAACATTCTATTTTGTATAATTAGCAAAGGTTAAACTGAGTGATTATTGTCAATTTAATACTATTTGTTCAGAATGTGATTGTTACATTCTGTGACATTCCTAGTTAAGGCATCTATTGTTTACCTTGAACAACTTTGTTAGTTTGTTGTCGTGTATAAAACATTAATTACCTTGGTAACAGCTTAAGTATTATGTATGTTCAAGATGGGTTACAAAACCACAATTCAAGTTAAAGCAATTATATGACTTGTTATGCACATTTACTTATATGAGAAAATCATCATGCTTCCCCTTGATGTTCAATATAGTGTATGTCATTAATGGTAAGTTAAGACAGTAGTGTTATTATACATAAGCCCATGCTATTAAATCTTGTCTTTAATATCTAAATTCAGCAGACTGCTTCATCTTATATGAAGATTATATATTTTATGTCTAGATTTACTAAAATCATACATTACATAACTATTGTGTGTGTTTTTTTTTTTTTTTGGCTGTTGCTTAGTTAATTGAGAGACCACAAGCTACAATGCTTATTCTTATTATTAGCTCCTTCCAAGCATGTTTATACAGTCCATAGACTTTAAATTATGAGACCCTTCTAGTTTCTTATTTGTTATAAGTATATTTCAGTCCTTGCATACACACATATCAGTACTCCAAGCACAGGCAACAATAGTCATCCAGTTTTGCCAGAATACCATTCACTAGTTTATGTGGTGTGTTTCCAGGCTGTACTTAAAATATCCAAACCAATATTTGTCCTGTTCCGTTTTACCAGCCTGTTCCATGCAGTGGCCACTCTGCCAGTGAACCACTCAACACACCTTCCATTCCCACAGATATTTCCACGAAGGAAATCTGATGACTCTCTAGCACTTCCCAGCAACCCCAAACACCCCCTAGAATCAGCTATCCCCATATGCACAACACGTCCGAGCAAGCTCACAAGACCAAGTGCTGTTAGTCTTTCACTATAACTCAGACTTCCACTCTTATGTAAGTCCTTAATGTGTTTGGACCAAAATACATTTTAAATATAAAATTGTGCTTATTATTTATTTATTTTATTTAATCAAGAATCAACTTAATGAGCTAAACAAAGTGTTGGGAGACCATCAATATGTGTACATGTGGTTTAAAACAACCCTTATATATATATATATATATATATATATATATATATATATATATATATATTTGTAAACCAAAAACATTGCCGAGAATCATCTCGGAGGCTCCTCAGAGCCATTAAGGATTATCATCACTCTGGGTCCATTACCATAGCAACCTGGGAGCATCTGTTTCTGTTAGTGTGTCTATGTACTGCATATCAGAGGCTTGCGATACACGTGAAGCAAAGCTTCACTTCACTGCAACCTCAAGCCTAAATTCCCTCCCTTTCAGTGAGGCAGCAGCCAGGAAAAGAGCGGAGAGCAAACAGATAAAAAAAAGAAATAAAGTAAAATAAAAAACCTCCCAACAAGCCCCACAACAAGTGATAACACATTATTCCAGCCTTCCCACCTCTCACTCAGCCATACCTCTCAACCTGGAAACATCAAAAATCTGGACAAGGCCCATGAAAAATAGGTACAAATCTGTACACTGATTAATATAAAATTAGCATACATACTTATGCAACTCCGCCCATTTCAATGGAATTATGGGATGCCAACTTTCAAACAAACTGAAGAACAACCAAAATATGGCACTACAGTCCCCCTGCAGCCATTCCAATGTCTAATTACCTGACTATTTCATCCCATTTACCATAAACACTACTGTGCATACTGCTTTACTTCTACATTGATTATTTGGATTTTAATACCCATTGCCTACCAATAGTATTTGCTTTGACACTCCTAGGATAAAATAAAACAATTGGATTAATGTAGTTTTAACGTAATTTTATTTAGAAACAGTAGTCATAACTTGTATTCCAGCTTGTGTCACCCAAACACACATTAGTTCTGCAGATTTGGACTTATAACAGCAAATGGACTTATAACAACAAACAGCAAGGCCAGTTGTCTCATTCACAGACAGCCCCATACCCTTTGCCATCTCATACTATCTCGCTTGACCCTGCAGAGGTTGTAGACTTATGCTATTAATAACTGCATATATTTAAAACAATGGTTGAATGCTTATACTAATAAAAAATGTTGCCATCCTGTTTATCAATGGAAAGGAAACAAAATGTATAAAGGTATCTTTACTGTATTTTTATTGCAACTGATCATCTATTACCTTACACAGAACATGTTTAAAAAGCAGATTAATGAGATAATGCTCAGAATAATATCATTTTAGATGACTTGCTTAAAATGAATTTACCTTCTTGACTCTCAGGTGAGTTTATTTGACAGTATTTCAAGAAGGCTAGTGTCTGCATATTCAAGATAATGTCTCCATGTTTAGAACTACATATGAGTACCCTCTAGTCACAACAGCAGGCAACATTCCCTAATGTGCAACTATTGTATTGCTTGCCTTTCAGCCTCCTATTGAAATGGCTAAATCATAACATGACATTACAATTTTACTTGCACAGTACACACAGCATCTATGTGAGGAAGAACACAACAGACAAATGCATTATACAAATATATTATACAGGATACAGCTGATGACAGTGAGTGCCTTCATGTTTTTACCACTAAAATGACGATATGGTAAGACATCACCACTCACCACTCCTATCCCCATTATCATCAGTCCTTTTTGTCAAAATGTAAGGTGAAAAGTTCCTAACAGCATTCTATACCAGTGCATGTTCAAGTGCCCAGATAAATGTGCTGGTTATTCATTTCTTTATTGCGTTTTTGCTTAAATACAGGCATTCAATTTTGTGTGTGTGTGTGTGTGTGTGTGTGTGTGTGTGTGTGTGTGTGTGTGTTGTGATTTAACATGTGTACAGCAGTTACCACTTATTTGGTTTGCTGCCTGATTAGCAAGGTGATTAAAAAAAACACATAAGGAGGAGCATGTGCAGTAATGCTGACCTTAATCTACCTGTCACTTCATCAGTTACATAACTCATTCTGTGCATCTACCTTCAGTATTCTTCACACAGACACCCACATTCCTTAGTGCAGAATGTTTGCTATTCATTTTTCTCAAGTTTAAACTCTATGTAATGTAACTTTATCATGCTGTATTAAATTTTCTTTATTTTAAAGTAATATATTTTATATATGGATTTGTTCTGCTGTGACTGCACATTTATAGCTTCCCTTATTCCTTCTTTAAATAGAATTCTAGACTTGTTATTGTTCGGACTTTGTTCAAACATTTTTTGTATATTGTAACTATGATGTGCCTGAAAAAGGGCCAAACTAATCCAGTGCATTTATCTGTTGGAAATAATGAAACAAATAAATACTGCATGTCTACTGATGTTGTATCCACACCTACTGATACAAAACAAACCGTAACTGTCCTCCAAGTACTAATTGTTCTGGGTATAACCTTCCAATGTATGTTTCACAATTCACATATGGCTATAAGTTTATTTGTTGCTATTTTAGAAATATAAAATAAAAAACATGTCCCAAGAAACATGAAAAATCAAGTTATTTCTGAGATATACACACAAACCACAAGTTTCTTTACACTATCTAAGCACTTTTTCTCTTTAGACTTGTAATGTGTTTTTCAGTAAATAGGGACTTTTCATGATTCCCAGACCATCATTTTTTAACAAAACTGTGTTTTACCTCTGAGTTAGTATTTACTGTGTCACGACTAACAACAGTCACAGTTTATATTCTAGCTCTCTTAACCCCATTCTTCCTGTAAAGGTAAACTTACAACAGCAAAGCAGCAATGCCAATCATTTCCTCTGTCATGCCCTACCTCAAACACACACACACACACACACACACACACACACACACACACACACACACACACACACACACACACGTTTCCTTACTTCCCATAATCCAGGTTTCCTTACTTGTTTCCCGTCGGTAAAAACAATCCATCCATCCTCAGGTGCTGTTCTGTTCTCGCAAGTAAATCCAGGATTAAAGTGCTGTTCCCATTCTCAGTTCTCGCAAAATAAATCCATTCCATGCTGCTGCGTAAATCCATTCTTGCTTCAGGTCAGGTGCCATTCTTGCAAGTCCCCGCTCGCATTTGAGTTCTGTGAGCTCCAAGGAGCTCAGTTCTGACAGGCTGGTAGCACCGGTGGAGCTGACATCATTGCTCACATGATGATGCCAGCTCCATCAGGGCAAAAATTTAAAAAACGAAGAAAAAAATCGGAAATGAAGGGGTTCCATTCAGGAATCGTGGCACCCCTTCATTTGAACCCCAAAACTCAGTAAAAACCGAGTAATTCAGTGTGGTTGGGAGGTCTGCACTCAGCAGATGTATAAACAAACTATTCTCTGCCAAAGTATCCCAAATCACAGTCTTATCCCCCCCTTTCCCCTGGATCCAGGCTAAAACACCAAATGTCTCTTCCTAATACACAAGCATCAGTAAACCTCAATCACAATCTGCAACCTACAGCTTCCTGGAGATGAAAATGGCAACATACAACAGCTGCCAGATACAGCTGCATCCACACACACCATGTCAGGCTTAATCAAACAGCACTCGAAGCTATGATACCTGCCATAATTGATATTAACTATGTTTAGACAGAATAATAATGACATTTGTAGTAGCTGCCACTCACAGCTGCATCCACGCACACCATATCAGGATTGATCAAACAGCACTGGTAGCTGTGATTCCTGCCATAATTGATATTAACTACATTTAGACAGAATAATGATGACATGTGTACTAACAGCTTGCTACTATTATTCAACCAGGATATACATGACATTTCTAAATCATACTTTAACTGAAGAAGGCATTAATCTCCATGGCAGCATTTTTTTCAAAACTCTCTACTGTTACTGCTATTATATATGATGTTAATTTGTTACATTTGAGTCTGAACTCTGAGGAATCGTACCTTGTTGAATTATTAATTAATTACTTAAATTATTATAAGTAAAAACAATGAAAAATGAACAAGATAAGTATTCACTGAGTTCAAGTAGGGGAATAGAAACTTCTATGTTTATATTATATGTTGCTTTGTTTGGCATAATTATAATGTAAATAGTAACCCATCTTGACCTATCTTTGTTTGTGAAGAATTACTGGACTCTATCAACATTCTGAATAAATCATTACTGTTTCTCAGTTGTTTAAGAAACCCTCCTTTTTTAAATAAAAACAGATGACAAGTGATGTACCATATCAGTTGATACTTTGAGAGATGTAGTTGTAAGAGTTATTTTTTTGGGACAGCTATCTTTGAATCAGTTTTTTGTTTCTTCTTTCTAACATCAGTCCAAGGATTTGTTTCTTTTATTCTTTTAAGAGTAGGGGCCATCCATTCCATTTCGTCTGGGATAGACAGAATGTTGTTGTTTTTGATGATTATAGGAGCTTCTTCTAAATCATTAAAGGTTCTCATCTCATTCAAGTATTTTTATCTTGGCTGGAAAGGCCAGCTGTGCTTTAATGTTGATTTGTTTCAACAGTTTTATTAGTGGCCAGACTTTTTTCCTTTGTTCTAGTATTCTGGAAAAATAATCATTGTCAAACCTTATGAGGCTTTGATTGTATTTTAAGGGTGATTTTCACCAGATTTTAATATTAGTTCCTTGTACAGAAATGAAAGAAATGTTATAACTATGGATCTAGGTGGAGTATTTGTTGAGTTGGAAGCAGGTTTCCTCAGTGCTCTATGTGCCCTTTCAATTTCAAATGGAAGTCCCGCTTTCAAGTCTAAAAATTCAAGAATCCAGGTTAAGAATGATATAATTTCTTCTCCTTCAGTGTTTTCAGGCAGACCAAAGATCCTTATGTTGTTTCTCCTTTCCCTGTTTTCTAAGTCATCTATTTTGTTAAGCAGACATGTATTCTGTT
Source organism: Protopterus annectens (assembly GCF_019279795.1). Classification (NCBI taxonomy): domain Eukaryota; kingdom Metazoa; phylum Chordata; order Ceratodontiformes; family Protopteridae; genus Protopterus; species Protopterus annectens. The sequence continues at coordinate 1,951,699,600 of NC_056739.1, forward strand.
TAAGCAGAAATTCTTTTTGGAATTCTTCCTCTTTGAGTCTCCCTTCAATGTCATTTAGAGAAGTCTGTATATTTATTATTTTTGTATAGTGTTGCTGTAATAGTTCCTTAAGAATATCAGTCTGTTTTTTGAGAATTTAATTTGAATTTTTCTAAGTCATTTTAAAAGCCATCCATCTTCAAAGATAGTTCCTGTAAGGCAGATGTCATCAATTGCAGTTCTTTTTTCAAAGCAGCATCTGGATGATAATTCCTTGAGTTGTTCTTATTCAGTGACTCAATATATCTCCAAGTTACTTGACAGGAAAATTTTTGTATATCTCCACCAAAATTGATATTTATATAGTTTAGTCATTTATCTATATATTTCTGATGTTTTAAACTTCAAAATAATAACATTTTCCTATATTATAATACTAGTTTATGGAGCTCTCAAAATTCACTGCTGTTAGTTGGCCATCTAGGCTCTGCCCCCAATACACCACATTTTGAAGTAGATGGCTGCATAATTTTACAGTATATTGTATCTAAGTGCCTGATCTCCAATATTGTTAAAACATGCACTAAGACAGTACATGATGAACTAGATGATCTCACTTGTAATGATGGCAAAGAATTAGGCATTGTATTCCAGAGTTTTGTTGTCCATGCTACAGTCCATTTAATCTAGTCTATGACTGTCTAAGTAGTGATATTAAGAAGGAGAGAAGGGCAGTGCCTTTCTGCAGATGTTTTGAGTGCCCACATTTGGAGAATAAAGGGTGATTTATTTTCTGTTGTTTCCTGTGGCAGTATTTGGCAGCAAATATGTGAGTAAAATGGTTTAGGTGTTAGGAAATATATGCATTATGACTGTGTAGTCAGTGGATTAAAGATGAAATCATTTTAAGGACTGGCTTGCAAAAGGATTAGAGTAGCATTCCAGAGGGCCTCTGCCATTCTTTAATGCTGCTCTGGATGTAAAAAACAGCACCCTCCAAATTATGACACCACACAGTGTTGATACATGTTGGGCCAAGAAGTGATATTAACATTTTAAAACATGCTGTTTTAATGAATCTCTTTACCTATTCATGGTGTAATCTAGGCATTCTCAAGCCCACCATGCAACTGCTGAAGTTTCAAGAAGTCAACATTTTTCCACAGGGTTATCTGTATGTCAGATGCAATACTGCATGCATGGGAGGTAAAACCTTATCATGCATACATTATTAGAATTGAAAATGCAGTAGTGACATATTGCAGGCCTGCTCTACTAAAGTACAGTCCAAGTAAAAAAAAAAAAAAAAAGTGAGAGAGAAAGAGAGAGATATTTAAGTCACCCATTGTTTACGAAGAGGACAACTCATGAAAAATATTGCCTCGCATGTACAGGTCCTTCCATGGCCCAGTAAGATCCCTCACAAGCTATAGAACATCTCCACCTGTGTGCTGAAACTGGTACTGCAGGAAAATCATCATGTGATACCAGAAGTACCAGTACCAATGTACAGGTAGAGTATTAACTATGCCATAAAGATTCATTCATTTGCATAGGCAATGTCATTACATTGACTGTTTACAGTGGTGTCTCCTGCCAGTGTAAAATTTAGTCTTATGTTGTGGTGTGCCTGAATATAGATTTGCAGTTGTGTATTGGTCTCTATGATTCCTCATTAGGCTATGTGGCTAGGAATCTCAGAGCTCCATTTCTGAGTCGGGCACATATAGGTACATGCCACCCCAAGAAAAAAAAAGGTTTTATAATGCAGCCATAAGATACAAAGTCCTGTAGGACCATTTTGTAGTGTCTGGGATTTCCTTTTGTGTAACATTCAGGAGGACAGGATACAATCGCATCAATCTTGACATACCCATGATGAGGTCTACTCATAAAAAGACACTGATTGCTGGTAGAACTTTAGTGATGGGGATGAACTGTGTCCATAATTCTCATAATACTGCTTGCATATTATACTTCTGGATTCTCAAGTAAAACAGCAATGCCACTTTGTGACAATTATCTATATTTGCTAAAAGGGCAGATGGACTGGCCCAAGGACCCTTTTTGTCCATGTCCTGAGCCATCAAGCATGTCATAGTGCACAGTGTTCAAGACAAGTATCAGACACATTCCTCTGCATAACCCTTACATTGGTGTTATAATGCAGGCCACAAAGGTTGGTATACTATTGGCTGCTATTATCTGTGCCTTGCCATGGTGCTGTACTTCTTTTCACCTGTTCACTTTGCTACTATAGTGGCACTTGGTGCCTCACTGAAATGGATGTCATACTGGACAGTGATCCTTGTGCCAAATATTTTACTCTGTGTTTCAACAACAGAATACTGACAGACGTGATTCTGTTTATGAATCATGCATTTGCAAATGACCTCTGTCCTCAGTCTTGTACACAGTACAGAGGTCATCCACAAATATGTCTGCTTGTTCAGTGTGAAACAGATAAAATGAACATGCTTATCACTGAATAAGACTCGTGTGTTGCTAATGATTAAGTGAACACATTAGTGCAGAAAGATTTTAAACTTTGAATAGCACCCCCCATCCCAAAGTATTGGGGAGAACAACATGTCCTAACCCCGTATTTATGTGTGTTTTAGTCTGTGTAATGTTTTTCCTCTTGAAATGTTTTGCTTGTTTAAACACCATAATATAAAGTTCTGATATTTACATTTATTTTTGATTATGAATACTTCGTTAATTTTGTAAAACTAACACATTTAAAGAAGGAATGTGCAATGATTGACGTATTTCATCAGAAACTAGAGTACCTCTGGTTTCCATCTGTAAAAGTGCATGTCTCTCTGGTTATAAGTAAGCTGAGTGGAAGCAGAAGGAAGTGTCTGCTAATGTTTTCAAGGAAGTCTGTAAAGCTGCATCTGTGCTTTGGATTCTTGTCATGTTCACTGAATGAGTATGGGCAGTTGGGAAAACATTGATTTTGAAAGTGGAGAACAGGATTTTCAAGTATTATTAAGGTCCAAAAGCAATGATTAATTGGGATGCCAAACACCATATCACTTATCGCATCGTAGTTTACTGTTTTCTTGCATTTCTTGTGCTGTATTCAGAACAATATGCTGATGGGGAGGGTATGTAAGGAGAGTTTGAGCACGGTTTTGCCCGGGTGTGGAACTCCAGTTACACAGTCTGCCCAGGTTTACCAGTATACATAAAATAAGTATTACTTAACACCAGCTAATGGCTGGTAAGCAATGATCTATGCATTTGATGAGGCAAAGTTAATTATGTTTACTGTCGTATCTGCCGTGCAAGCCAGGTTCTGGAAGAGAGAAATGAGGACTAATATCTCAATTAAGAAAAAATATTATTGCAACTTTTGAAATCAATAGAACCTATAAGCATAATAGTGCCTCAATACCACATCTATTCTGGTGTATTGTGTCACTTATAATTGCTTTTACACTTCTTTTTCATTGTTTTTATCTTAATTGAGACTATGAGCTCTCATTTACAGAAAACCATGCAGTTTTACCATTTACTTGTTAGTAAGAATTTAATGCCAGATATTGATATTTTAAGTATAATCTGCAAATAGGTCACCTGTAATATATTGCCCCTGTGGAATAAAATTGTGTGGAAGAAGGATTTGTGTGATTAAAGTGCCAAGAAGCCATAAATATTAAGACTGAAATCTTGCTTTTAAATGACAGACTTTCTTCCTTAGACAGTAATCAGGCTACTTTTCAGGGGAAGATTAATGGAAGTGAGCTCTTACAGCTGAATCAGTTGTTTCATTCTGTCACATTTTTTCATATTCAGTACAATATAAATGAATATCTACTGGCAAAAGCTGATATGTGATTCATGTAATTTAATTTGGCAGCTAATAGATACAGATGCAGTGAAAAAAATATAAAAATAAAGCATGGATCATTTTAATGAACATGTAGGCAGCCCAGCTAATAACTTGTATGAGGTACATGCTGGTAAACCCATTAGGAGAGGATGAAAGAGACAACATCTTTCAAGTTCCTATATTTGATTCATTTAACTATCTAATGGTTAGAATGGAAAATTACAAATGAAAATGTGAATACGTAGCGTTTTTCTGATGGGCTTTTGTTAACAGCCCATGAACTCATTGTTAAAATGCAGGCAGCCTTTTTCCTTTCTAATAAAACAAACCAGTATCATACCTCTCAACTGTACAGATTTTCACAGAATGTCTAGATTTTTGCCTCATATTTTTTGCCTGCTACTCATAAAATTGTGGTTTTCCTGCAAATCATTGCCAAATCTTTGAGGTCTGAAGTCAGAAAATAATAACAGATATTTAAGATTCAGACTTCATACCATTCAGAAATTTCATGCTAATGCAAAACCCATTAGTCTATCAACTTTCTAAGTTTATAAGAACAGCATTTAAACATTTTCTCTATTTTTTGGGCCTTTGTCCCCCCATTATTTATGGCTTTGTCCACATTTCTTGCTCTAAGAGGTTGAGAGGTATGACCAGTATCATTTTATCTCAGTGGGTCTATATTAAAATCATGCCCAGAGACTTCCCATACCCTGGAACAGGCTACCTATCTTTGTCAAACAGAGCTCCTCATTAACACTATTCAGGAAAAATCTTGATGATTGGATGGGTAATAGGAAATTCACCCCGAGGATCACTTCTGTGGTCCTGCTTGACAGGGGCACAGGAAAATAATTGTCTTGGGTGGCGAAAGCCAGGGTACCATTTTGGCTAGGCTTGTATAGGCCCTAGGACCAATAGCCTAGTACCTACCTATGAACCTATGAAAGCTGAAATCCGTGAATGCAATTACATCAACATATAAATGTCGATCTACGAAAACAGCGAACTATGGAAACGTCGAAAGTCAGAACGCCAAATGAATTTCCATGGCCAGCAGGGTGATTGTAGGGATGAGGAAATATATCCTTTTCCCCAATGTAGTGCGGTCTTGGAGTAGGTATATATAAGTAGGGGGTGTTGGGAGATGCAGGGGGGCTTGACCCCCGCAAAAATGTTTGGAAAAGTATTTTACATTAGGTTTGTTTAGTTAGATTTAACTTACCTGTATGGCACTGTTGTTTCCAGAAATTCGTTCGGCATTCTGAATTTTGACATGTCCATATTTCAGTTTTAGTAAATCAACGTTTATTTGTTGCTGTAATTGCATTCGTGGATTTCAGCTTTTGTCGTTTTTATATAGACCCATCTCAGTGACAAGAGGCTTATTCACAATATATTAAATAAGTATAAGTCTAATAAAATGATTATAGTCTCATTTTTATGTAGTACTATTGCAAAGATATTTCAGAAGCTCAATGCAAACAAGATAAGGACTAAAAGATTGATATTGCTATTTATTTTTGTGAGTGAATATTTTCACTTATGCACTGCATTATGCCTATGTTCCATTGTCTGATTCAGTTGTATGGCTGTGACTTCACTTTTTGTGTGAAATTGTCACTGTAATCTATATGATTAATACATTTTTCTTTAAGTAGAAGATCAGCAATAGACGGGGTGAGGTACCATAGACCATATATAAAGTATGTTAATTAATTAAAAGAGTAATATTTTATCTTAAGTATAGGTTTTGTCTAAGCATTCAGAGATTCTAAAATGATGTCACACAAAAGAAAATTGTAGTTGGACCACTATTTAGGTAATATTTTAAGAGTATATTAGGGACTTCTCATACCACTGCTCTTCAAAACTCAAACATACTTTTCCATTCAAAAATAATAAGTATCAAGACTCTTTTAATGCAAGATATATGAAAGCAAGATTAAGTAAATTAGAGTACTAATGGTATATGTGTGAGTAACATATACGTCATTATAGAAACCCAGATGAAACATAATGACAGGACAGCAATATAATGGATTAAAAAGTCTTTCATTGGTACAGAACAGAAAGGGGGTGCATTTTTTATTTAACAGCGTTACATTGCAAGAGTTTATTCCCACTTAAGTATTCATGAACTTTGGTACTATTTCTGACTTTAATATAACTTCTGGAAGGCTGTACTGATCATTCATCATTATTTTGAGAAACAATGCCCCCAATGTCTCCTCTTAGCTGCCCAACTAGTATCATTACATTCTCTTGTTCTCTTACATTTTTTAATGTAACACCCAGTCAGACCACATACATTTCATTGAAGTATTTAAAAGTTTTATCTTACCTCCCTGCATAGTCCTAGGTTATCAAAAGTATACATTCCAAACTTTTCTGTTGCCTCTTTCCATGGCTTTTAGGCAATATGCATGTAATTGTTGCTGTTGTTATCCTGTCATTGTCATATGTGTTTCTATATCATGTAGTTAGGAAGACTCCTGAAATGCGCACACTATTTTGGGTTTGTCTCGGTGGTTCTGCTAATGGTTCTCTTTTAGTGGAAATAGTAACGGTGAGACATGACACTGTTAGTATAAAATCATCTGAAAACCTACTGGATGTCCCCTCTTCTGCTGTGGTCCCTCTATAAAATTATATCAGTACATTATAAAACTATGCAGAAAATTAAAATCCTAAAGGGCACATTATAGATTCTCCCAGAAGACCTTATTAAATATATATTTACACTCAGGCTGAGCACCAGCACTTGCAGATTACACATCCTTGGTGATGCACAGGGATGAGGCAATTCAGATCTACAGGTAGCATGGATGAGTTAGGGGGGAAAGGTTGTATAATATAGACAGTATGCAAGTAGCTAAAGAGTGATATAGAAATGAGGTTAGTGATGCAAATGAGGTATAGCAAATGTGCAAATGACACAATCAAACATGGCAGAGTGATTCAGAAATTTACAAAGCAGGTGCACTATGTTGTGGTGATTACCTATTATGAATGCCAGGAATTGCTGTTTACTGGATGCTAGAATGTATGCAATAGCAGCAGCTTTAACAATTCAGCATATGCTACTGGCCACCCTATGAGCAAGCACCTCCAACATGCCACGTTGTGGCCCACCATGCTAATGGAGATGGTACCATCAGTGCCTTATGTATCACCACTTGGCTGACCAGCAGATCATGGACCATTTATGTGTATATAGAGGCACCAAATCAGAACTTGTTGAATTGTGTACAGATTCAAGGTGAAAGAATTTGCAGCATATTCCAGTGTGCAGTAATGTGTAGCTTTAACTGTCTTAACTACAGGGAACTTTCAGCAAACTTCAGGGGGCGCCCTAGGAATTCCTTGCATATCCTACTCCATTTCCTTGACATTATGCTGCAGCACATGGAGGCATATATAAGGTTCCCAAGGACTACAGAGAAGAGAACCATCATTATGTGGGTGCTCTATATCATATCCTTTTCCTCTGAGTCATGTGAGCAAATGATTGCACACATGTTGCCAACAAGGCGACAGTTAGTCCACAGGGTGTCCGATACATTAACAAGAAGGGCGTCTACTCCATCCACTGTCAGATGATTTGCAATACCTAGGGTATAATCAATAATTTGTTTGTGTTTAAGCCTGACAGCTCCCATGATAGCCATCTCTGGCTCAGGTCCAAACTGTGCCAGTATTTCTTGTGGGAAGATTTTCCACAGGGTCATCTACTCAGTAGGTGCACATGCAAGTGGGTAACAGCTCACTACACACTGTTACCATGCAATCAGAAAGCAGGTCATATCATCAAGGAGGAGATGCTAGATATGCACTGGAGCCATGTTTGATGGCCTCCTCTGCACCAGTGAATTAATGGTGGCACCACACACCAAAATATATTTCCCTGTAGGCTGTATGTATACATCAGGGACAGTGGAGCTCATATATGCCATCTAGGCTTGAGACTCCTGTGTAGCCTGGTCGAGGTTCACTGTTACAAGACATCCATCAAATAATAATGAGGATGAAGTTTTAGCCTATTCCAACTCATGGTCCTAGTATTTAAATGAGACCTCCTATGTTAGTGTGGCTGACAATGCCACTGTGTCAACAGGCTGTGCCATGTACACATTACCATAATTATCAGACAGAGGTGACCTTCTAACATCAGGCATGTGTTGTCCCCTTGTTCTAAACCTTCAACCAGTATAACCAGAAGACATAAAAACAACATGCCTGTGGTAGCACTGTAATAAGGGTCCCCCAAGAAGGCATACTGTTATATGATAGAATCTACAAATGCAATATGGATACCTACATGCCTTGTTGTACAAAACATTGCAGTTGCAGACTGGAGGTATCTGTAGGACAAATGCACAGAAGGCTCTTGCTGAAAACGTCCTTCTTTGCATGCAGTGCACTATATAATATGGCAATGTAGCAAATAATACTAATCTGGTACATCCCCTACAGATACTTATGCAGTCATCACCAGCCAAGCTCCCATATCCAGGCCATTACCAGGTTAGAGGATCTGCTTCCCATCCTCTGACAGGGACACCAGGAACTCTTCCACATCTGTAAGCATCTTTTGTGTTGGTGATCCACTCCATATGGTGAACATGTCCTTGGAGATATCATATATGTCATTCTTTATATGCTTTATCATTTTAAATTACCATTCACAGAGCCTGATCTGTACTTTTATTATGTCCACCCACAGAATCAATGTCTTATATCATTTCTGTCCACACATAATCCCAAAAAGACTTGTTAGCATTACCTTCGGTCAGGATGTATGAGAGATAAGTGCAAAAAGCCTGCAGTAACACCTTGGTCTCCTGGCTGGTGAACCTTTCCAGTATTTGCTTTGTTTGTGGACCCATAATAAGATGTGTATTCCTGTGGGTACAACATGTATGTCAGTTTTTACATACGACTGTCTTCTGATGTTCCATGTGGATCTATGCTGCCACATTTATCTGTCCCCTGTTGTGCTGTGACACTTAACCTTTTTCTTCAAATACTGCAGAGAACAAACAAAAAGGCAATGTGGTATACCAGACCTTCTAAATGTATTGTTAGCGCTTTCAGGCATAACAATGTTCGATCTTCTTCAGACAAAAAACATGAAAGAAAAAAAATTCTTGGTTTAAATAAACCACCAACAGTGAGATCATCAAATCATCAATTCATAATTAAAGAAACATTACACATAACTAAAACATATGCATATATATATATATATATATATATATATATATATATACATAAACATATATATGCATATATTGTTATGCTTATATAAATAAACACTCTCTCTAAAACATATAAAAATGCATTTAACTACAGTATGAAAATCTTAACCCTGTCTCCAAGACAAGGTAAAAAAGTGAATGCTTAAAAGTTAACATCTTTCCAAAGATTTTAATCTTAATAAACATTTTAAGGAACATGACTCATTTAAACCTCGGTACATATAAACATTGGTTAGGACTTGCCACCATCATTCTCTTTGCTCCAATAACAATTGCCATGGCCCACCTCTAATGCTTTCTTTAACCTGCTCTATGACAAGAAATAAGAAGGAATGCCCAGGAAATTCAGTTACATGCTTTGCTAGTGCATTATTACAATCTTGCTTATGTATGCTGTACTGATGTTCATAAATTCCTTGTTTCAATTGTCTTTCAGTTTTTCCTATATAAAACCGTGAACAGCTTTGACACTCAGCTAAATAAACCACGCCTGGACTGTTGCAATTATATATACCACTAATGGAATAGGTAACATTTCTTATTGTAAACCTGATTGAAGTTTTAATAAACTTACAATAATTGCAACATCCACATTTTAACATACCCCAGTTCTATGATTACTATGTAAGTCTCTCTCGATAAAATTTTTAAGATTAAAGCCTCTTTTATAAATTATTTTAGGTGCTTCTGGGATTTTATCTCTAATTTGAGCATTGTCAATAAGCACAGCCCAATTTTTACATAAAATATTCGCTATTTGTTTTGCATCACGTGAAAATGAAGTACTGAACATTAATGTAAAGTTAACATCATTTTTATCAGTTTGAAAACTGTTAGGTAATGTTAAATTGTCTAGCCCTTCCTCTTCTGCTTATGTAAGACTGCACAATATAGGTCTAAACCAACCTTATATACGCTTGTGGGTAATTTCAGATATCAATTCATCAATTAATTTTAATGGGTATCCATGAGCTAAGAACATTTCTTTAAGCAAAAGACATTCATCTGAAAAATCTTGTTCTAGTGTGGTCATACGGGCTGCCCGTACAAGTTGTCCCTTTACAACACATCGCTTTTGGTAGTATGGATGAGTACTTTCGGAATGTAAAAAAACAGTTTGAGTATGTAGGTTTGCATTATATTCTTGCAGTATAACATTGATTAACCCAGTCTTTAGTTAATAACACATCCAAAAATGCTATAAATTCACTATTAAATTCAAATGTGAATTTCAAAAAGTTGGTCATTTCTGACAGTATCTGAACAAATTCGGAAGCATGAGTTTCATCACCATTAAACACAACAAATATATCATCTAGTGTGCTTAGTGATGATGCCTAAATTAGAGACAAAGTCCCAGAAGCACCTAAAATAATTTATAAAAGAGGCTTTAATCTTAAAAATTTTATCGAGAGAGGCTTACATAGTAATCATAGAACTGGGGGTAGTTAAAATGTGGGTGTTGCAATTATTGTAAATTTATTAAAACTTCAATCAGGTTTACAATAAGAAATTTTACCGATTTCATTAGTAGTAGATATAATTGCAACAGCCCAGGAGTGGCTTATTTAACTGAGTGCCAAAGCTGTCCACGGTTTTATATAGGAAAAACCGAAAGACAATTGAAACAACAAATTTATGAACATCAGTACAGCAAACATAAGCAAGATTGGAATAATGCACGAGCAAAGCATGTAACTGAATTTCCTGGGCATTCCTTCTTATTTCTTGTCATAGAGCAGGTTAAAGAAAGCATTAGAGGTGGGCCATGGCAATTGTTATTGGAGCAAAGAGAATGATGGTGGCAAGTCCTAACCAATGCTTATATGTACCGAGGTTTAAATGAGTCATGTTCCTTAAAATGTTTATTAAGATTAAAATCTTTCGAAAGATGTTAACTTGTTAAGCATTCATTTTTTACCTTGTCTTGGAGACAGGTTTAAGATTTTCATATGTAGTTAAATGTATTTTTATATGTTTTAGAGAGGGTGTTTATTTATATAAATATAACAATATATACATATATATGTATATATATATATATATATATATATATATATATATATATATATATATATATATATATATATATATATATATATATATATATATATACATATTATGTTTTAGTTATGTGTGATGTTTCTTTAATTATGAATTGATGATTTGATGATGTCACTGTTGGTGGTTTATTTAAACCAAGAACATTTTCTCTTTCTTGTTTTTTGTCTGAAGAAGGTCGTACATTGTTACACCCAAAAGCGCTAACAATAAATTTGGAAGGTCTGGTACACCACGTTGCCTTTTTGTTTGTTCTCTGCAGTTTTTTTTTTTTCTTTACATACACCAGCTAAAAGCTTGCTATCCTGATACCACTTCATGCATCTGTGTATTGATTCCCTGTAATATAATGAAAACCCTGTCCCACCCTCACAATATGCATTTCTCTGCCTCACCCAATGTGTAGTGGTCATTGTGTATTGTATAATGTGTATTTTGCTCTGTATGGGTTGCCAGTGGTTTGCACCCATCCATAATCTGACATGACGGAGTTGTGGTACAGTGATGTGTGCCACACCCACATACAGCAGCTCTTCTATATCCCTGTTACTACTAATTAGCATAGCTGTTAAGTACAGTGATGGGGTCACATTACCAAATGTCTTGACTTCCTTCTGAATGCCTATTTTAGCTAACTCAAACTCAAGTGTTCTAATGCAATAAAATCCAGATTTTTATAGTTGATTGTATTAGCACAGTCTCTCACAGTCTGGCTATCTTGTTTTTTTGTTGTGCTAATTTAATCTCATAGCATGGTAGTTATGCTAATAAGGGCATTTATTGCAGCTATCTGTGAATCACTGCTATAAAACACCACACTAAAACCATATGTGGTGCAATCCAACTCATTCTTGCCCATCCTGAGGGTATGTGTTATAAACTCATATGTGACATTTGTAAGGTTATATCACTTTGTGTCTGCATGGCATAAACATTTTGTAGTGCTTCATTTTTTCTGTGCAAGCCAAATCACATGGTGTATGGCTGTGCATCTGTGCACATGTGGAAATCATTTTGCTCCTTGAGCTGACCTGTCTGAGTGACTATGACTGCTGCAGGCACTGGGAGCCCGAGAGGCCCTACATGAAGAGTAAGGTTTTCCTATTCTTCCTCCATAGAGATATTAAGGAGTTCTTGCTGGGCCACTATGATGGTCCTTTGTACAGCGCTGATGCCTGGCTTGAGCTTGTCAGAATGGTGAGTGCTATACTGCTCACCATTGTACATAACAAATATTTCAGACACAGACAATAATGCCATTATAGCCTGCCAATATATCAAAACAGTTATTCCCATAATGTGTCCAAGTTGATCTTAAAAACGTCTAAACTAGTTCTTGCTTTGATGTAATTTGGTAATCTATTCCATGCATCAGCTACACTTGCAGAAAACTAATTAGTACACCTTTCATTCCTACATAATATTTTTTTAATTTCTCTAAGACTTTTGGGTTTCTAATGCCATGATGAGAATACACCCCATTCCTAAGTCAAAGTATGATTTTCATCCCCTAAGCTTCCTCATCATGTGAAAACTCTTTTCTTTATATAAAAGACACACTTATGCCTCTTTTATTTTGACTTTCTGTATTCTACTTGTAATCTGAACTGTACCTGCCTACTGCACTGCAAAGTATTTCTGCCCTCTCTGTAATTTTTCCACTGTACCTGCCTTTGGCACTGTGAAGTATTTCTGTCCTCTTTGATTTTTTTTCCAGCCTAACTTCTAATGTTCTTTGTAAATATAAAGGCTTTATTTCCTCTTATCCCAGACATATTTCTCCCATATTATTAGACCTATTTTAGTATTGTACCCTAATTTTAAAATGGGAGGTACTTAGACCTCTATGATAATTTCTGTATTAACCTGTAACAACATTGTATGTAAAAATGTTTTTTGCTATTTTTTGCACAGAGCTTATCTCCCCGGGCCTCTACTGAAAATGGACATGTATCCAGTTAGACTAGCCCGGTCAACAAATGTAAAATAAATAAATAAAATGATTAAAGTTAATGAAATTAGTATTGTTTCAGTCCTTGATGTTAGCCAAAGCTGCTCTTCACAACACCCACAATGTACCCTGAATTCATTCCTTCTGCAAATCATATGGAGTTATATGTACCGGTAATATACCTAAATATGACTAAACTCTTTTTTTTTAGACCCATTGCTCTTTCTACTATTGGAACTGTCTGAGCATCTTTCTTCCACACTGCACTTGTTTGTTGCCTTCAAAGCCTGATATTTTATGACTTTGTGTCTCTCTGAATGTAAAACAAAACAAACAAACAAAAAATAAATATGTGGTATCCCTTGAAGTCTCAGAAAACCCTGTATGCAATGTATACTGGGTCAGAAGCAAACCAATAAGAAACATTGCAGTATAGAGGGTGTGATGTTTGCTTCTTGAATTATGTTAAGCACTTAGTTCAGTAAAAAAATTGAAATGTAAAATACATGCTACAAAATAATAAAATAGAAAGTAGCAGGTAGTCCACAGTTGAGTCAAAAATGGTAGGTAGTCCATAGGCACTCTTACACATTAAAACTAAGTGTTTTTCCTAGTTAGATGCCATACTTTAACAGATCCTCAAGGCATTAATGCTTTATTTTTAATTTTTATCACTGTATTTTCACCTTAGCAATTACAGTTTTGGTTTTCATCCTACTTAGGCTTTCACTTGTAGATTAATACATGTGCTCATTAATTTTTTTAATTTGTTATCGACACACAAACCTGATGATGTATTTATTTGGTACGAAAGTGATCTTTGTTAAAAGTGTTTTAGTTTTTATTTATTAATATTTATGCTGATAGATGTCTAGTAGTAGATCTTTTTTGCTAGTTAGCTAATAATTTTGTTAGTTAGTTTCGTAATTAACATAGTTTGAATTAGTTGGTTAGCCTATATAAAGTGTTAATAAGCTGGTTTTATAATGTAATTTGTCTCTAGCTTTTTAGTTTCAATTTTAGGTAACACAGTCCCCCAGATTTACATCTTCCGTATAAGACTAAATTAGTCTTGCATGGAAGCGCCAGTGTAAGATTATGACGGCAGCACACCGTGCATATTAATGAGGGTACGCTGCCTCAACTCCAAAGCCTACACGGATTGTGGACGAGTTTAGGGGGTGTTTTGGACTGCCGAGCAGAACAAATATCCATGCCCCTGCACTGAAGAAATGCCTCAACTTCACATTTAAATGAGCGAGTTCACTCATATGTGTACAATGTAACACTACACTCCCCCATATGTTCAACAACTAACAGAATAAAAGATAAAAATAATTTTTTTTTATCTTCCGATATAGCTGCGTGTATTTGCGCGGGTTTTCCCATTGCTTAGCTACAGTTACAGCAGCTTAGACACCAGAAGATAAGAAAAATATATGCAAATTAAGCAACATCGCAATAGTGTAGTGGTTAGAGCTTTTGCACAAAGAGGAGGCATTCCCAGTTCAAGTCCCACTACTGCACGTTCCATTTTCTGTGGGAAATCCGTATACAAAAACATTTCCTGACATTTTTTTATGTATACGTTTTGTAAAAAGCATTGGAATGTTAAATTTAGTAATGCATGAATTATATATATATGAAGGTGAAATGCTTATGCATTCTGAGGCATGAGTACCTTATTTTAAGCAATATAAAGCACTGCTAACCACATGTTACCAGTACTCAGCATATTTAAATACATTTGCGCATAGCTGCGCAATGCTAAGGAGGAGTAACACAGGTTCACCGCACGTTACTGGTGATTACCTTTGCGCAGCACCATGTTAACCAGCGCAATGTCGGGCAAAGTCAAATAAACACACTCACTCCTGCTTTACTGTTCCTTAACCAGTCAGTTCTGTCCAGCAGGAAAATAAAAAGCAGTGACAGGGCTCGAACTCAGGATACTGTGCACTGTAGTCACAGTACTTAACCACTAAGCCATGATAGCATTTCACAAACATGCACTTTCAACAGAAACATATCTATCAAAGGGATTTGAAACATTGCCAACATCAGCTAAGCAGGTGTGCCCACAGCTGAGATTTTTCAAAACTGGCCAATCACAAAAAAGTGTGGGAAATGAGGCATATTTAATCTCCACAGGTGGGAATACTTGCTATAACTGGTTGTAGCTTCCTTCTACAGTCAGCATGGCTGGTGTAGGTGAGGGCACTTGGTTTAGAGTGCAATGCTGGGGCATCCAGGAGTCCAAAATTATGGTTTGGCTCCTCATCCACAAACATGAGCAAAGACTCCTGCAGAGCCAGTACCAGGGTACCCAACATAAAATGGAGGCCTGGAACAGTCTTGCCCATGATCTCATCAGTGCCACTGGTGTTCCTTGGACTGGTGAACAGGTCAGGCAGCATTATTCTGACCTGAAGTGGTATAGGAGGGATGAACTGGACCAGTGGATCCAGGAATCCTGTAGGATGCCTAATGCTCCAGTACTGAGTAAGTAGCCATTGTATTAAGTAGTTAAGAATTGCCATGCTTGTCTATACTATGGATAAGTATGTCTCAATATTACTGTATTTACTTCACAGCTGCAGGTGACTGGGCTATGAATGTGCAAGCCCATGAAGATAGACTGCAAAGGCTGCGTCATGAGGCAGGTTAGTAATTATTCTGCATGTACTGTTATATAAAATAAATGAGAGAGCCTTTATAATGTGTTTTAACCCAAAAATAAAGGTGTAATAATCCTTTAATAAATGTATAATTCCTGGAGTGCGTCTGTGTCATTTTCTTTGATATGTTGTTGTACTGTTGCATTCTACAAATAGTAGTGTTGTATTAAGTAGTGTCAACCCACACTTGGGTAGGCCCATATAACGTGGATGAAAGGAGTGCCAGTACCTTTTATACATATTTACAGCCCTCAACTGTTGGTTCATGCCCAGCATGTACTGGTTAATCTGGCACATGAGTAGCTTGGTACTGTGTTCCCCAGAAATGTCAGTGTGCTGCCAGAAATGTAGGGAGCTGTTAACATATAACTGATGCTTTCACCTGAACATATGTAGATAATAATATGAAAGTAGAGCTGTCAGTGTACCATCTTAACAGTAGTGTGTGTGAGCAATTCTCAAAATATGTTGCAGTAACATCTGCATCTTGGACAGTTTGTATGTAAGATACAGCTCATGTATATAACGATCTAGCAAAATCCATTTGCACAATATAAGGACATTGGGTAGTGTAATAATACATGTAAGGGACATATAACTGCAGTTAATAGGAATGTAGTGAAAACTAGAAGGATATATAAGTTGTTAATTGAGCTATCTTTTTCCACCCTACTGTATGTGCATAAAAAATGCAATTCCACACCTCAATCGGTATGTCTAATCTCAAAACATTTGTTGGGACATATGTCCTATTGGTTTATAAATATTTGCATTTATTTCTATGTATGTGCCCTGTTAAAATACCACAATCTTGGTGGCCTATTGCCATCAATTAAACCTGCATGCTGTTGTAATGTCCACTATTGTTCTATATATGCATGTGTTATGCTTGCTTTTCAACTGTTGAAAATCTGGTGTGTTGGGTTAATGGGAATACTTCTGCATGCTGTTATAACTAATTGGGAATGCTGTTGACTGTTACTAACCCATATCTTTATTAGACTCTCCAAAACATAGCTTGTATGGGAAGGCCGGTTCCAGCGGACCCACCTGTCCCACCTCAGCTGGCCATGGCACCTGGCACCAGCAGATCCGGTGCCCAGCCTGGGACCTCCTCCTCCATTGGCCCTGTGCCACCTTCGGGTGGAAGTGCTGCAGGGGATGGGGCTCGCCCCCCCGGTGCAAGCGTGGGTGGAGAGGCACCTATCACCCTTTGTAAGGTCCGGGCTGTGGTGCATAGAGAGATTGAACATTCTGTTGCAGAACCTCTACACCAGCTTGAGGCCTGAGTGGTGCAACTCATGGGTCAGCCTGCCCCTCCTACACAGCCCCCAGCACAGCCACCTTCTGGGCCGTTAAGATGCAGTGGTGACTGCCCATGGGTGGGAACCTCAGTCCCACTGTTTCCATCTGGGGGCTCATGGGCTTGCAATTTCCAAACATCCCTCCCCGTCAAAGGTGTTCACCCACCACATGTGTCATATACTGCCCCTGTATACATCTTGTTTGTCTTTTCTGTTTACCTCCCCAACCTACCTCCCCAAATATACCTACTTCCCCTACCTCATATTCCACTCTCACCTGAAAAAAAAGGGCAATCTGTTCCAAAAAAAAATATGCCCCATACATAGCTGCCCATTTTGCACACATGTCCACTGGACACATGAAATGTTGTTTAACTGGCATTACAACATACCTTGTTGTCCTCACCCCTCTCTCAGGGGTTGAACGGTTCATATCTACCTCCAAACTTATTGCATATGCAAAGCTGTTGCTGTTGAAGAAATGGGCAGCTATGGACCTTCCCTACACCCATCCTGCACATCCCAAGCTATTTTCCATACTGTCTTTCCCCCTTTGTGCCCCTTTTTCACCACTTTCCTATCTCCCCATTTTTCTTTTCTTTCAAAGAAATTAGCGTGGAGGTGAGTGGGAGTAAGCACTATTAAGCACTAGTGAGCGGGTTTGCGCAAACCTGCTCACAACTGCTTAAAAGTGCCTTAGTCACTCTGTATGTGAGGGCCCTTGTTCTGCTAAGGAACAAAATAAAACACCTCTGTAAGTCTCGAACCCCAGACCTTGCACACACTACACAACATGAAGTACCACAAAGCCATGGTAGATATACATTAAGTTGGTGCCTAAATAATTATATCATGCATCAGAATGAGTGAATGTAAAGGAAAACTGGGAATACCATACCACACAACTTCTTCTGTGGATGTTGACCAACAGTTGTTGTGTGATTACATTACATGACTGTGATAAGAGAAGCAGACATTCTAGCAGGAAAAAGAAGTTATGTCTTACCATAACGTTCCATCTGTATTGTTGATCCTCATTCAGTCATTACGCATGGGTATCGGTTCCGACCTCGGAACCGAGCCGGCCATATTCCAAGCTCACGTCAGCTTCAAACTCTCTAGCTAAACTCTTACCCACAATCCCCCTCTCCATGTTACCTCAGATTGAGTTTGCAAGTCAAAGAAGGTAGAGGCTACCTCTGGTCAAATAACCTAAGAGAGCTGAATTGTGAGATCCACTAGAAACCACAGGAGGGGGAAGGAGGGGGGATCATAATGACTGAACGAGGATCAACAATGCAGATAGAATGTTATGGGAAGACATAACCTCTTTATCTGATATTGTTATTGTTAATCCTCATTCATTCCTTACACATGGGTCAGAGTCCACAGCTACCTCTCTATTCCTGGGAGGCTCTCATGGAAGGACATTCCTGAGCACCATGAAAGATGCTCTTCCCCTGGAGGCCAAATCCAATTTGTAATGATTGATGAAGGTATGAGGCATAGCCCAAGTTGCAGCTGCGCAGTTGTCATGTAAAGAAGCTCTGGCATGGAAGGCAGCAGAAGTTGTCACTGACCTTGTTGAATGAGCTTTCATGGTAGTAGGCAATGAGATATTGCGTTGTGTATAGATGAAGGTCGCACAGTCCTTCAACCATCTAGCTAATGTGACCTTAAAAACAGCAGATCCTAATGTAGGTCCAGAAAAGGCCAAAAATAACTGGTTAGATTTTCGAAAGGACTTAGTCCTGTTTAAGTAAAAATGGATTTGCCTGTGGATATCTAGGGTATGTAGGCAATGCTCTCCTCTGTTTGAATGATTGGGAAAGAAAACTGGCAATTCAATGGTTTGATTAATGGACATTTCAGAGATCACTTTTGGCAGAAATGATGGATTAGTTCTTAGAGACACTCTACCTCTATGAAAAATCAAGTGTGGACTCTTGATACATAAAGCTTGAAGCTCAGAAATATGTCTGGCAGAAGTAATGGTGACCAAAAACAAGGTTTTCCATGACAAATGCTTGAGGTCACAAGAAGAGGCTGGTTCGAAAGGTGGCATTGTCCGAGCTTGTAGAACTAATGATAAATCCCATGGTTGAATAGGTTCTCTAAAAGGTGGCTTCAGATGATTCACACCTTTTATGAAGGTCTTGCACAATTTGTGGGACATAAGAGAGGAATCTTGGACACCCTCATGAAAATTAGAGATTGCAGCCAAATTAACTCTAATGGTAGAGGCCGATAGACCCAATTGAAAAAGGTCGGCCAGATAGTCTAGTATTATTGACACTGGTGCTGAGAAGGGATCCACTTGTTTATCTTTCAGCCAACAAGTAAATCTTTTCCACTTGCTCAGATAAGTAATTCTAGTGGAAGACTTATGAGACGCAATGAGAATGTCACGTACTGATAAAGAAAGATCATTCTGCCTGGCAATCAAGGGAATTGGAGTAGCCAAGCCATGAGCTTCAGGCAGTTCAAGCTGGGATGGATCAGGTTCTGTGGATGTGAAATCAACTCCGGGATTGGATGGAGAATCCATGGGCAATCTAGTAGGTGAGGCCAAAGAAAGGGGAACCAAATTTGATGATGCCAATATGGTGCTATGAGTATCACCTTGCTCTTCAACTGATGGGCTTTCTTCAGAAACTGGGGAATGAGAGGAAAGGGTGGGAATGAGTAAAGAAAACCCAAGGGCCAATCGTGGACTCGAGCATCCCTGGGTGACTGTCCCAGAGGGGGAAATCAGGGCAAAGTAGTTGCTGCATTTGTAGCTGGTTGAGGATGCAAAGAGGTCGCAGTAAGGATGGCCCCAGCAGTGGAAGATCTCTGCCGCTATCAAGGGATTCAGAGACCACTTGTGAGGTTGGAGAATGCATCTGCTGGGTCTGTCTGCTATCACGTTGGAACTCCTGGGAATGTGCATTGCTAGAAGAAAATAGTTGGTAGCCATCACCCATTGCCATATCCTCATGGCCTTTCTACAAAGGGGGTAAGATTTGGTTCCACCTTGCTTGTTGATGTACCAGACCACCACCATGTTGTCTGATTGAATCACAATTGTCACAGACAGCAGCAGGGGATGGAATGCTTGCAACGCCAGAAGCACCGCCCTCAGCTCTAGAACATTTATATGCAAATAGGCCTCCAGTTCGGACCAAGTGCCTTGGACTGTCTGTCCCTGACATAGCCCCCCACCCCATCAGGGTGGCATCTGTGGTCACTGTGGCCTTGGGTTGTTGGGGGAGAAGGGGCGAGACCATTCTGACAGATTGTGTGTCATCCACCAATTTAAATCCTGTTTGCACCTGTGGGTTACTCGAATCATGGCTGAAAGAGGATGCTGAAAGGGATACCATTGGGTGAGCAGTAGACATTGTAGAAGCCTCATGTGAAACCTGGCCAGGGGGACAATGGTGATGGTGGCTGCCATGGAAACCAACAGCTGTAGAACCAAGTGAGCCATGGATGTCTCCCTTGAAAGAATTGGAATCAGTTGTTGCATTAGCCTTAAAATTCTGTGCTCTGGATTAGCAGCTCTGCAGTTCTTCATGTCCAAGATAACCCCTATGAATTCTGTTGACTGAGATGGGGTGAGATTGGATTTTTGCCAGTTTATGGTTATGCCTAGCCTTTGTGCAGTGAGGAGAGAGTATGCCAAGGCTTCTTCCAGTAGATGTCTGGTGGGGGCGGAAATGAGCCAGTCATCAAGGTATGGAAACACCTGGAATCCTTGAAGTTGCAAGTGAGCTGTGACAACTGCCATGCACTTTGTGAACACTCTGGAGCCTGTTGAGAGTCCAAAGGGAAGTACTCTGAACTGGTAGTGACTGGCTCCCACACGGAAGTGCAGAAATCTTCTTGATGGCCTGTCCACTTTTATGTGGTAGTGCACATCTTGAAGATCTATCGAGCACATCCAACCATATTTTTCCAAAAGCGGGAGGATAGACTGTATTGTGACCATCTGAAATTTTTGTACTCTCACAAACTTGTTCAGTACACTGAGATCCATAATTGGTCTCCAGTCCCTGGTTTTCTTTGGCACCAAAAATAGTCTTGAGTAGAATCCGGATCCTATCTGGTCTGTTGGGACTATTTGGATGACTCTCTTTCTTAGCAGCATTTCTATATCTATTCCTGCTTCTTCCCTTTGACTGGGTGGAACATTGGAAAGGATTTTGAAGAGACAGGACAGAGATCGAAGGGGATATGATAACCTCTGGTTATAATCCTTTGTACCCAAGAATTGGTGGTGATGGTTTGCCAGGCAGAAGGGTACAAGGAGAAATGTCCCCCAACTACCTCCAGAGGAAAGGAGTTGGGCCACTCTTCAGGAGCGCAGGTAGGAGTGGCCAGGGAAGGAATCCCTGGAACCCCGTTTATGTGGATGCCTTCTGCCCCAAAAGGAGCATCTTCTCTGTGAGTTTCCCCCTCTGCCTCTAGGGGAGAACTCGGCCTGTGTGTCACGAAAAGGACCCTGAGATTTCCTGAACCATATCTTCTCACTCTTTTGGTTTCGGGAGAAAGCACATTGAGGGGAAGAAGAGCGGACACCTATGGCAGAAAGGGTCTTACCATCCTGTTCACATCTGGCCATTGTGCTTTTAACTTTGGGTCCAAACAACGAGGAGGCCTGAATGAGAGCATTAAGAAAGGAAGCCTTAAAGGGTTCCGCAGAATTGCACAAGCGCATCCAGGCATGTCGTCTCAAGACCACAGTTGAACCCGCTGCTCTAGCTGCTCCTTCTGATGAGTGAGATATCAGTCGCATAGAATAGCTAGATATTGACTCAATGGTGGCCAGCTGAGTGGCCACTTTGTCACGGACCTCATCAGACATGGCCCCAGCCAAGGTTTCAGAGAGCTCAGAAATCAGATCCCATTGAAGCCTGGTAAAGTGTGCATATAATTCAGAGACCTGATAGTAAAGGTCACTGATGCAAAGGTGTGCTTCCCTATCCAGTCCAGGGCCCGGAACTCTTTGTTAGGTGGATGGACAGTCTGGCTTTCTTCTTCTGCCAGATCCTTTTTTGTTGCGGCCACCACCACCAAAGCATCCACAGGAAGACCTTTTGACCAATGAGGATCCATAGCAGGAGGGGACAAAATCTTATCTGGCCTCCGAGGAATAGCTTTGATGGTGTCAGGAGCCTTCCAAGCATGCTGCACGATAAGCCGGACAAGTTCATTGGCAGGCGGAGTAACCCAGGAGGTAGGGGGTCGGGCACAAAAGGCCTGCAGGAACACAGATTCCTCAGAGGTCGGATTAGAGGACTGCCAGTCACCTCTCTATTTCAGGATTTTGAGGATATCACCAAAGGATACCTCAGAGGGTGACCAAGGGGATCCTTCCCAATCATCAAAATCGGTGTCTTCAGTGAGGGATTCCTCTGTAGAGTCCATGTGCTTCCTCTTACATGAATGTTTCTGGTGGGACTTCTTCAGCGGGAGAAGCTGGGGAAGACAGCGGAAAAAGGGTTTCCTGTGGGAATATGTCCTGAGGCCCTTGCACCCGGTGTCCACTCTGTGCGACTTGTGAAACCAGTGTATCAGAGGTGGGTGGAGGGATAGACAGTCCAGTATCAACAGCAGCAGCAAAAGCCTTCTCCATCAGTTGGAAGGCTGGTCCACCTGAAGAGGAGTGAATGTCTAGGACAGGGGTCACTCCTCCCCTAAGTGGCTCAATCTGTCCCTGGATGGCTGTGGAGCAGCAAACTATGCATGTCACAACTGACATCCTGGGCCATAGCAAAACTTTCCTGCCATGAAGGCAACTGCGGTTCCTTAGTGAGATCCATAAAGGGAACCACAGAAGGGGAAGACTGTGCTATATCCATGGACTTCAAAGGCAATGAAGGAGGAGAATAAGAAGGGGTCTTTGGAGAAGCATGATCACCTCCCAAGGAAGGCTAGTTCCTGGGGTGTGGGATACCTCTGGCCAAGAGCACCTGATCGACAAGATGCAACACATCGTGTTCGGAAAGGCTTCTAGTGGACCTCACGGAGACTGAGGAAGAAATAGGCCTGTCCACAGAAGAGGCAATTTCAGTGCCCATCTCACCAGTCCGCACCAAGAACAGTGGTGCTGAGAGAGACTGGACAATGGGTGTCTGCACCGAAGAAGTCATCACTACCGAGGTCATGGTCTGCACTGACACAGGAATTGGTGCCAAAGTGGTTGTCGGTACCGAAGCTGGAACCGACAAAACTGTGTCACACACAGTTAGCAAGTGCAGGATTCAAACTCCTACCTAACTACATTATGATACTATAGCAGTACGCATTTACACAACGCGCTATACACATTACTGGGATTTCACCTTCCCACAGGTATATTTGTAGGATGGTGACATCATCAGACTTGAAAAAGATGAGTATATCACTTTTAAGGGGAATGAGTAGTCTCCAAAAAGGTTGCTCTCTACCCAGGGAGAGACAGACACAC
This sequence comes from Protopterus annectens, assembly GCF_019279795.1. Classification (NCBI taxonomy): domain Eukaryota; kingdom Metazoa; phylum Chordata; order Ceratodontiformes; family Protopteridae; genus Protopterus; species Protopterus annectens. The sequence continues at coordinate 1,951,723,132 of NC_056739.1, forward strand.
AGTTGGCAAGTGTAGGATTCAAACTCCTACCTAATTACATTATTATACTACAACAATACACATTTACACGATGCACTATACACATTACTAGGATTTCAGCATCCCACAGGTATATTTGTAGGATGGTGACATCATCACATGACAAAGATGAGTATATCACTTTTAAGGGGTGTGAGTAGTCTCCAAAAAAGTTGCTCTCTCCCCAAGGAGAGACAGACACACACACAGCTGGCAAGTGTGAGATTCAAACTCCTATCTAACTACATTATAATACTACAGCAGTATGCATTTACACAACATGCTGCACACATTACTGGGATTTCAAGTTCACACAGGTGTATTTGTAGGATGGTGACATCATCAGACGACAAAGATGAGTATATCACTTTTAAGGGGTGTGAGTAGTCTCCAAAAAGGTTGCTCTTTCCCCAAGGAAAGACAGACACACACAATTGGCAAGTGCAGCATTCAAACTCATACCTAACTACACTATGACACTACAGCAGTACACATTTACATGACTCACTATACACATTACTTGGATTTCACCTTCCAACAGATACATTTGTAGGATGGTGACATCATCAGACTTGACAAAGATGAGTATATCACTTTTAAGGGGTGTGAGTAGTCTCCAAAAAGGTTGCTCTCTCCCCAGGGAAAGACAGACACACACACAGTTGGCAAGTGCAGAATTCAAACTCCTACCTAACTACATTATGACACTACAGCAGTATGCATTTACATGACGCACTATGCACATTACCTGGGATTTAGCTTTCCCACGGGTATATTTGTAGGATGGTGACATCATCAGACTCGACAAAGATGAGTATATCACTTGTAAGGGGTGTGAGTAGTCTCCAAAAAGGTTGCTCTATCCCCAGGGAGTGACAAACACACACATACACAGTTGGTAAGTGCGGGGTTCTTAATCCAAACTAAGTACATTTTTACACTTCAGCAAGCAATATGGAGTTACAGGATGCAATACAGACATTACTTGCTGACAGTTTGCCCAAAGGTTTTTTTCACATTTGCTAACCTCAGCAGGCTTATCATACTAGGTGTATTTTGAGTGTATTGTATGCATAGGCCATGACCATATCATATATGGTTTGATGCACCACATGCTGGCACACACAGGGTCAAACTGGAGGCTACGTTCTGTCAACCCAATACTGGACAATACAGTCAAGAGGAGTAGGGTCATACAAGCACAACACCAACAGTCTTGCATAGACCTACAATATAAGCACCAGCAAAGCACACACATAAATACACATTAACATACTCAGAGAATACAAATATTAATCTGAAAAAGAGAAAATGTCCTCCTAAGCAGACAAGCAAGCAACATGTACCTCCAAGCACACGCCAGAAAACACATAATACACCAAAGCAGTGTGCCTCACAGCATGCCCTAAGGCAAAACAACATACCCAACACACTAGTAATAGGTGACTCCATAGTCAGGCACACAGATGTTCCACTCACTAGGCTGGACAAGGTGAAGGTTACTGTCAGTTGTCTGTCAGGTGCTATGATCCACCACATAACACAAGCACTTACATCACTCCAGAACAGGTACATATATGACGCAGTCTTTGTACATGTCAATGTGAATGATCTGAGACATACCTCCCAGGACAACATGACAAGAGATATATAGTAGCTCTATGATCATGTAGCCCATGCTGGTATGACCCTGACCTTGAGTAGCATCTTACCTTCACCTACATGATACTGCAATATAACAGAAAGATGATAAACTTCAACAATTGGCTGAACTTCTGGTGTCATTCAAAGGGGATCCAGTCTCTGTCTGGCTGGGATGACATGATAGACAAGCCTCATTGCTTCGCTAGAGATGGTTTGCATCTGTCACCCCTATGCTTCTGAATACTGGCCAAGGCTCTTGCTGTCCCCATATTACCTGTTTAGGCAAGGCTCAAAGGACAAACCAATCCCCATAACCAACACAAATAACCACAAAGTGAGCTAAATACTACTCAATGCCAGAAGTCTCAGCCTCTAAATGCACACACTCAAGGCACTGTTCAGTATGGAGAATATTGATATCTGTGCAGTAACAGAAACCTAGTTCAAGGCTCCAGAGAGCACACCAGCACTACCAGGATACTACTCATTCCATACCTTCCAGCATCAAAACCTGGATCATAACACATAGGACGGGGATGTATCCATATTCATCAACAGTGTAGCAGGTTTAGGGACCATGATCTGCCCCTGACCAAACCAAAATGGTTAGTGTCCGGTGTTTGTAGGCTCCCAATAGCTCTGTTTATGAGTTCCATAATGATGGACTCCATGGCCTTGCAGATCAGGCTTATTAGGCTTATAAAACAATAGTTCCCATGGTCTGTTGTGCACCAACACTTGTGGAATGTGCCAAATGTTGCTGTGACCCATTCCATAGTTTCATATCCTGTACAGAAGGTGAGTCTCAACAGACTGTTCAGATGCAGGGTCTGTTTGTTTTGGAGTTCACATATGACACAGCCAGGGACACCATGTCATCCCATAGATACCGTGTTTTTAGGTTTGAATAGAGCTGTTTAACCATTTTATATGTGATTTATGGGTTTTTACAATCTCCAGGTATGGTAATGGGCCCTTTTGTCAGTGAGAGGGGGGTTACATATGTATGAACCTGTCTGACAAGATGTTGGCAATGTCAGTCATGTAGATGTATTCATTTACACTTTGCACTAACTCAGAACATATATGTGTTTACATTGATATTTATGACATAGCTAAAGAAAGCTTCATGGTTCTTTATGGAATCTTTGGCAATATTTTGGCAGAGCTTGGCTTGAATAATGTTAGGAGTGCTCATTATTTCTTGATGATACTGATCGGAGATTTATTGATCTTCTTTGGATTTTAACTTTCTTTGAACAACTTAAGTACTTGTATTACATAGTTTGATTATGACAGGGGTCCACTATATTATATGGGTCTGTTTTCATATCACTGTGTGCGCAAAGCAGGATTGGTGAATAGTGACATGTGTCTGGAGTAAGAACTGCAACTGCCAGATATGTGTGACCCACTGATGTACTCAGACATGGCCTAAGTGTGTGAGCATGCCCAGTATGACCGTTCAGTATGTTGTTGACTGAAATTTGCTTCATTTGTTTGTGTGTGAGCCCAGTATGACCTTTCAGCATGTTGTTGACTGACATTTGCTTCATTTGTTTGTGTGAGCATGCCCAGTATGACCTTTCAGTATGTTGTTGACTGACATTTGCTTAGTTTGTTTAAGTGTGTGAGCATGCCCACTATGGGCATGTATACTATATGTGTGTGAAAAATAAAGTTGGTTTTTACTTCAGGGCTTACCTTTGTGTTGTACATCGACAAGAAGCACGCTATGCCTGCAGGGCTTCCATGAGTCAATTTGCATAGACTTATCAACATTTCTACATACAGGGGGGACAGCTATTATTTGTACATTTCTACCCAGGGGGGACACCTGATTGTTACTGTGGGTGTACATAGGATGAGGGGTACACCTGACACTTATACACATTTGCTAGGCCTGCACTGCTATGTCAGGTACTCCATTTCAGTCTGTATTGTTGCCTATTGTACTGGCTTGAGGCATACCACTGTACTACAGATCTTAGCTTCCAATTACACGCATATTAGTTTGTGACTTCATAGCCTACCCAACCCACATCACACTGCCTGGCCTGCTGTTATCTGTCTGCATAGGCCTGGGGGGAGGTTACCCATATGCCTCTTCAGAGGGCATGATACAGCATTTGTTTGTGTTTGCATTTGTCTACAACTGTCATGCTGGCTGTGACTGTTAGGTATGTGACCCCCCAACTAGTATGTGTGAGTGACTTAAGTTGTGTCTGTGCCAGTATTGAGGGTGGTGCTGCAGGGCTGCCTATGTTGGATGCACATAGTACACTCCCTATACATGTTTGAAAACAGGTAGTGTCAAGTTAGGCATCTCTTTTCTACATACAGGGGGGACAGCTATTATTTGTACATTTCTACCCGGGGGGGCACCTGATTGTTACTGTGGGTGTACATAGGATGAGGGGTACACCTGACACTTATACACATTTGCTAGGCCTGCACTGCTATGTCAGGTACTCCATTTCAGTCTGTATTGTTGCCTATTGTACTGGCTTGAGGCATACCACTGTATTACAGATCTTAGCTTCCAATTACACGCATATTAGTTTGTGACTTCATAGCCTACCCAACCCACATCACACTGCCTGGCCTGCTGTTATCTGTCTGCATAGGCCTGGGGGGAGGTTACCTATATGCCTCTTCAGAGGGCATGATACAGCATTTGTTTGTGTTTGCATTTGTCTACAGCTGTCATGCTGGCTGTGACTGTTAGGTATGTGACCCCCCAACTAGTATGTGTGAGTGACTTAAGTTGTGTCTGTGCCAGTATTGAGGGTGGTGCTGCAGGGCTGCCTATGTCGGATGCACATAGTACACTCCCTATACATGTTTGAAAACAGGTAGTGTCAAGTTAGGCATCTCTTTTACTGTATGTGCGAGTCAGAGAGAGGTGTCATTTTCAGGGTTCTTGCTAAGTCAGTGAATGTGCTATGCGTTGCCTCTTTGCCAAGGCCAGGGCATACTGGGAATGCCTCCTTCTGCCTACTGGGGCAGGCTCAGGTTGTTCCTCCTCTGAGTCATGTTGTGCCTGTGCAGGCCTTAGCAATGGTGGGGGGCTGTTTGGTCCTGCCCCATGCTGTTCCTGCTGTAGCTGTTTCCACAGGATCATAATGTGTAGCATGGCACATACCAAATTTGGGTACATGTAGTTGGTGAGTACTGCAAGGCCCCACCAGATGTGTCCAGGCACCAGAACTGTGACTTGAGCATCCCTAAAACATGCTCTATTATGATTCTTGTTTGTGCTTGTGCCTCACTATGAAGTTCTTGTTCAGGTGTGTGTGCATTTCTGATGGGTGTTATCAGCCATGGCTCCAGTGAGTTTCCAGCATCCCCTACAAGGTGACCATAGGGAATGCCCCCATTGGCAAATGACTGGTACAGCTGGGTCAGATGCCAAATGTGGGAAATGTGATAGTTTCCAGGGCATCCAGCACATGCATTCATTATTATGCCCTGGGCTTCGCACATGAACTGGCAGTTGATGGAGGGGAAGCCCTTGCGGTTGATGTAGACCCTACCCCGCTCACTGGGTGGTGCTTTGATGCATATGTGCATGCTTATTCCACCCATACCTCAGGGTATTCTGCTATTTGGTGGAAAGGATGCATATTGCTGGCCAATGCCTCACGGGAAGTGTGGAAATATATGTGGTCACCGACATGTGCTGACATGGCATCCAGGAACTGGTGGATTACCATGGATGCTGATGCCTGTGAAATCCCCATCATATCACCAGTTGGTCTTTAGAAGGTGGTACCTGTAGCTAGTATTCTTAGGCCAACACATACCCTGGTATCCACTAGGATGGGTTCCCCTCTGTTGGTTCTGAGTGTGAGGCATGGCCGGCACAGCTCAACAGTTTGCTGTAGGAGGTCCCTGTCCACCCTATAGCACTACACTATCTCCAGCTCATGTAGCCCCTGGTAGGTTACCCTGGGTCTGTACACTCTTCTCCATCTCCTCACTGTGGGTTGCTCAGCAGCATTCACAATACCACCACCTTCAGCATCTTGCATATGTTGGTTTATGATAGCAAGAGCAGCCCCTAACATTTTGTCTGACTTAAGCTTTTTAAGCTTTCCCTCTTTGTATACTGAAGTGTTGCAGAGTTCTTGAGAAAAAACACGGGGGAATGGTGTTTACAGAGTTTAAAGTGCTGGCCTGGGCTGGGCTAGTCTGCTGCCTATGTAATTGGCTGATTCTGATATATTTCACCTGGCAGCTCTGCTAGTTCTCCTTGGTTAACTTCCTACTACTTATTTTCCTTCCTTTTGCCTTTCTGTTTCCGCACGGGGGAAGCACCGAGCAAACAAGTGCCAATGTGTGCCAACACGCACACACATGCACACACACTGTGTGCATGTTTGCAAGGAGTTTCCTATCTTATAACAGTGTGCACCTTGGGTTTGAGGTTTTCAAATAGGACAACTGTAGACACATCTCTTTTGCAATCCTGAGCAACTCAGGGCAAACATGAGCCACTGTGCTCCAATTAGCTTGCAGCCTGTCTGACACACCCCCTCATGATGTCACCTATATTTTAGTCTTATACTCACCTACTCCAAATCTTACACTCTTGGGACATGCCTCACATGCTGGGGAAAATTGGGATTCACTATCCTTATCCTCATTTGCATAGGATTGCCTAGTAATATATGGTTACATCTCTCACACTGAGCTTACACCCCTTAGCAACCATTAGTCAGTAGCCATGTTGTCTTCAGCCTGCCATTCACCTGCATGGTAGAATAAGCTTTTTAGTGAAAATGCCTATTTTTGGCTTTTTTGAAATAATGCTCTTGATTTTTTAACCGCCGCACGTTTGCATGATGCTGCGCTATGCTTAAAAATTGGAGATCGGGGGAAAAAAAGTTAATTTTTTATGTTTTTAAACATTTTGCACTGCCAATGGCCTTATATTTGGCCATTGGCATGCTTCCTCAACTGTATGCATCCTTTATTTGGAGCTATCATAGCTCCGTTTAGCTATTTGCAGAAATGTACTCCGTTACCAACGGAGTACATTTCTGTGGGTAACACTAATCTTCCACGGACAGGTTAGTGTTTGCTGGATCTCAAATTTACCTAATTTGCATGACTTTCACCAGCAAATGAGGTAATTTGCATACCATGATGCTGTTCGTGCAAGACACGGCAGACATCTTGACTGTGTGATGTCATACACTACTCTAACACTCTGTGCAAGCTTTTGAGAATCTGGCCCAGTCTCTGATTACATTATGGTGTTAAGGAGAGGGAGGCTTGGTTAAAGGAATAATTGCAATGCTTTCATAGCTTTTAACAGAACCACCCTCTGTAACCACTCCCTTGCTCCAAATAACCTGATTATGTATAAATAAGGAATGTTTTAATGCTTTTCATTATACCCAACTAGGATTGCTTGTTTGTGTGTTTCAAAAAAGGATATTCCATTTTTAACGCAACTATAGACTACCTACCATTTTTAACTCAACTATGGACTACGTACTAATTTCTATTTTATTATTTTGCAGCACATATTTTACAGTTTGATTTTTATTAATGAACTAGGTGCTTAACATAATTCTGGAAGTGAACATAAAATATTTCTTACTAAATTTTATTCACATTTGTTCATGTTGTATTGATGATCCTTCATCAATTCTCAAATATTTATACACTTTCTCTTGCTCAAGTTTTTTTATATCACAATCCTGTCCTAGATTGATATTTTATTGGTACTGCAGATTTCCTGCTTTAAAGGCTGCTTTAGTACATTTAGCAAGACCAAATGGCATTCTTATATCATCTGAGAAAGTTTAGACCACTTGCAGTTGTGCTTTTAATTCCTCATCTGATTAACTATACAGTTTTAAAGCATCCACACAAAGAAGATGAAAAGTGTTTACACTTTGTTTTATTTTTATGGGAGCCAAATTGTAAACATGACCTAATCTATTAAGTAGACAGCTTAATGTGTTAAGGCCAAAACAAAAGAGCAGTGATGACAAAGAGTGGCCCTGGAATATCTCCCTTTGAATTTTTATCCCTGGCATAATAATTAATCCTTTATCATGGCTTAGCTGCAAAGTAGTTTGCCACTGTTTCATGGTCACTGCAATATAATTGATCAATGTAGGGTGGCACTCTTTTATCCATGAATGAGGGATGCTGTCAAATGCTTTTTTCTAGTCTATCCATTATGACTTTATTTAACAACAAATAATCCTTTGTTCACCCTTTTGTTCTATTGCCATGATTGAGTTTTCATCTAAATTATAAACTCTGTTGGCATCAATTCCAATGTATAATTTATACATGGTTGGAAGGCAAGTTATTGATGTATAGTTTTTAGGATGTCTTGTAGGTTCACTGTTAAGGAGGAGTATCATTTTTCCTGTTGTTAACCAGGTTGGTGTCTCTTTGGGGTGTGCAAATAAATAGTCCTTACTCATGGCTAAATCTTCATATAAAGATGTTAATACATTCAGCCAGAAGTTAGGTACTGCATCTGGGTCAGGGAGTTTCCATTTAGGAGCTTTTCTTAATTTTGTTTCAGTTTCTCTGGCCATTACTCCATACCATTTCACATCCTGTACATTTGAACTTATTCTTTCTTTTACTTCTATCCATTCAGCATATTTGTTATGTTCCACTGGATCTTCATATATATTTCTCCAAAATGTATCTATTTCTTCTTTTTTTGGTGGTGTTTTTATTCCTTTTGGCTTGTTTCCCATTTCTCTATAAAACTTGTTTGGGTCATCAATAAATTGCTTATTTTGTACTTTTCCTTTATATTTATCTGCATATCTTCTAAGTTTTTCTGCCTGTGCCAATATCTTTACTTTACTGTTTGCAATAGTGTAAGATAGATTCTGGTCTGTTCTGATGCTGTGCATTGCTTTTATCATGTCTATCTTTCTGAGTATCTTTGTTGACCTGTTCGCTCTTCTAACAGCAACACTTCTTGTCCTAACTACCTTATAGTTTTCTCTATTCAATACTTCCATGGTGGCATTTGATTTATCTCCTTCATTTTCCTTACTGCCCTCTGTTTTTGTGGTAATATTTTATCTGTTATTAATTTAGCTGCATATTAATATATCCTATTTACTTCTGTTATACCATACGAATTTCTATGAACAGTCTTGATTACTGCGTTCATTTGTTTTATGAAACTTCTAACATTTTGGGTCTTACTGACTTTTTGTATTCTGTTTCTTTCATTGATCTTAATATGTCTATCCATCTGTATTAAATCAAGCAATTCTTCCCTTAGATCATTTTCTTTTAAACTAAGGACATATTTTTTGTTTTCCATTTCCTGTGGGCATTTTGTTCCAGAACATCTTCCTGTGCCATATTCTCTTCAGCTTCACCTTGTGTCATCTGTTGCTGTTTCATATTGGAACTCACTAGCCTATCACTCCACAAAACCAATGGAATCAGAGTGGCCACAGTTTCCTGTTCCTTCCCTTGCTGTGCAACTCCAACTGAACATCTGTACTGGTTTCTTACTGAAAGCTCCAAAATATTTTCGTATGACAACTGAACATATGCTTTCTACTCCACTGGTTTCTCCTTAATTTGGAGATTCATTATTCTGTCATGCTATGGTGTTGTTAGAGTTAGATTTTCTACACTAAATCCTTCACTTCACAGGTAGTCCATAACTTCAGTTTCTATTTCTTTAACATCTGCATTACTAATCCTCTTTTCTACTTTTCTGTATTTTCTTATTTTGTGTATTGTTAACATTTTCCATATCTGGATGCCTTTGCTTGTATTTCTCTTCAAATATATTTTGTGCTGCTTTTTTACTAATTACATTTGCTTTCGGCTTTGTATAAATACTGCACCATATTAAATCTCTTTTTCTTTCTCGTGTCCATATTTCTTCTTCTTCAGATGTTTCCCACTCCTCCTGTTTCTCCTTTACTTGGGAGACTCATTGTTACATCATGATTTGACATAATCTTTGTTAGATTTTCTACACTAAATCTTCACATTGCAGGTATTTCATAACTTTAGCTTCTATTTTTAACTTCTACTTTACTAATCTTCTGTTCCTCGTTCCCCTTTGTGATCTTACTTTTTGTACTGTGAAATTTTCCATATCTGTGTTCCTTTGCCTGTATTTCTGTTTGAATATCTTTGAAGCTGCTTTTTTTGTATTGATTAATTTGGCTTACTCCTTTGCATAAATATTGCACCATATCAGGTCTCTCTTTCCCATGTCCATATTTCTTTTTTATACCTTTCAAAAATCTGTAGATTTTGTTCTTTATATTTTTGCACTTCCTAAGTCAATTCTTTTTCCAAATGGCCAAGATTTCTTGGCCTTCATAATGTTTTTTCATGAATCTATTGTATTAATGAACACAAATTTGCATTTGCTTATAATTTTCTACATAGGTTGTCTAATAATTTGCTACTGCTTTTTAATCCAAACATTCCCACAGGCAGTTGTCTCTAAAAGTCATATATACTTGAATAAGGTATGTGAAACACTGTACAAGTTCAGATATTTTCGTTTTTCATAATAAAAAAAAACAAATAAACTGGTACACAGGGTCTAAAATACACAATAAGCTCTACAAAAAATGAAATGAACAATAAAGCCATTTATTAAATATGTTAAGCACTTTCATCCCTTAAACATCTATGGGACGTCTTCAGAACAAGAAAATACAATGACAACCACTTACATAGGAAATAGACAAGAAACAAATTCCTTTCCTAATTATACCTCAGCAAGAACCTGCCTGGGTGTCCTGCAGATTTCTACAGCAGCAGAGAGAGAAAAGAGAGACTTTGAGTGGATTAAGTACCTCTGTTTTGCTTTTTATTGCCTGTTTTCATTAACCACACAATTCTGAGCAATTTTTATTAACTTTGCAACTTATTTAAACTGTTCTTTTGAATTCTGATACTGTTTGCACCTTAACTGATCATTTTAGGTGTTTTCAATGGTTTAACTGTTGTAGGCTACACACGCAAGTACAATAGTCATTTTTCTGTCCATTGTGGGCTACTTCTACCCCTTTTATCTTTCTGTTTAAAACACATGTTTAAGTGTTTTTTGCACTTTTATTACCTAAGCAAGAGCCTGCTTGGGTGTCCTGTAGAGTTTTACAGCAGCAGAGAGAGAAAAGAAAGACTTTGAGTAGATTAAGTACCTCTGTTTTGATTTTTATTGCCTATTTTTGCTAACCGCACTATTCTGAGCATTTTTTTTGCAACCTATTTAAACTGTTTTTTTTTTTTTTTAATTCTGATACTGTTTGCACTTTAACTGACCATTTTGAATTGTTTTATACTTGTTTAACTGTTTTTGCCTTGAAAGTGTTTTTATTGCTGTATCTGTTTTAATTTTTGAAAAAAAAATTCTATCTCTCTACTCGTTTCCCACCTTCCTATAACCAGTAGAGTGCAGTTTTCAGATATTGATGAATCCTAGGCTGTTTTGTAGTTTCTGTGTTACCCAGACCTTACTAAGATAGAGGGAAGATTCTCTGTTCATCAGAGAGAGTGGTGAGCTTTGAGCAGCTTGTCACTGGAGGAGTGGTTTCAGCTCAGAATCTGATGTTTTATTGGCCATTTTGGGTTATTTCTATCCCTTTCATCTTTCTGTTTAAAAACCCATGTTTGCCTGGTTTTTGCACTTGTATTACCTTTGCGAGATCCTGCCTGTGTGGCCTGCAGAGTTCTACAGTAGCAGTGAGAGTAAAGAGAGACTTTGAGTGGATTAAGTACTTCTGTTTTTTTATTGCCTATTTTCACTAACCACACTATTCTGACCTTTTTTTATTAAGTTTGCAACTTATTTAACCTTTTTTTTAAATTCTGATACTGTGTGCACTTTAAGTGTTCATTATTAAGTGTTTTTCAACTCTTTGACTGTTGTGGGCTACACACTCAAGTGTGATAGCCATTTTTCTGCCTTGAAAGTGTTTTTATTGCTGTATCTGTTTTAATTAAAAAAAAAATAAAAATAAAAAACAAAAAAAGTCCTGTCTCTCTACCCTTTTTGTGCCTTCCTATAACCAGTAGAGTCCGGTTTTCAGATATTGCTGAATCCTGGGCTTTTTAGCAGTTTGTGTGTTGCCCAGATTTTACTAAGATAGAGGGAAGCTTCTCTGTTCAACGATGAGAGTGGTGAGCTTTGAGCAGCTGATCTGTCACTGGAGGAGTGGGTTCAGCTTAGAATATGTAGTTTTATAGGCCATTTTGGGCAATTTCCTATCCCTTTCATCTTTCTGTTTAAAAACCCATGTTTGCACATTTTTTGTACTTGTATTACATTAGTAAAATCCTGCCTGGGTGTCCTGCAGAGCTCTATAGCAGCAGAGAGAGAAAAGACTGAGTGGATTAAGTACCTCTGTTTTGCTTTCCATTGCCTATTTTCACTAACCGCACTATTCCGAGTGTTTTTAATTAACTTTGCAACATATTTAAACTGTATTTTTTATTCTGATTCTGTTTTTACTTTTTAAAAAAAAAACAACCCCCCCAAAAAAAAATCCTATCTCTCTACTCATTTCCCACCTTTCTATAACCAGTAGAGTCTGGTTTTCAGATATTGCTGAGCCCTCGGGAGTTTTGTAGTTTCTGTGTAGCCCAGACATTACTAAGATAGATGGAAACTTCTCTGCTGATCAGTGAGAGTGGTGAGCTTTAAGCAGTCTATCTGTCACTGGAGGAGTGGTTTCAGCTTTGAATCTATAGTTTTATTGGACATTTTGGGGAATTTCTATTCCTTTCATCTTTCTGATTAAAAATGCATGTTTATGCAGTTTTTGCACTTTTATTTCCTCAGCAAAATCCTGCCTCGTGGCCTGCAGAGTTCTACAGCTGCATAGAGAGAAAAAAGAGAGTTTGAGTGGTTTAGTACCTCTGTTTTGCTTTTTATTGCCTATTTTCACTAACCACACTATTCCAAGCTTTTTTTAAAATTTGAAACTTATTTAAATTGTTTTTTTTTTAATTGTGATACTGTTTGCACTTTAACTGACCATTTTTTAGTGTTTTCCAACTGTTTAACTGTTGTGGGCTACACACTCAAGTGCGATAGCCATTTTTCTGCCTTGAAAGTGTTTATATTTCTGTATCTGTTTTAAATTTTGAAAAAAAAAATCCTATTTCTCTACTCGTTTCCCAACTTGCTATAACCAGTAGAGGCCGGTTTTCAGATATTGCTGAATCCTCAGCTGTTTTGTAGTTTCTATGTTGCCCAGACCATACTAAAATAGAGAGAAGATTCTCTGTTCATCAGCGAGAGTGGTAAGCTTTGAGCAGCCTATCTGTTGCTGGAGTAGTGGTTTCAGCTCAGAATCTGTAGTTTTATTGGCCATTTTTGGGCTATTTCTATCCCTTTCATCTTTCTATTTAAAAACCCATGTTTGCATAGTTTTTGCACTTGTATTACCCTAGCAAGATTCTGCCTGGGTGGCATGCAGAGTTCTGCAGCAGCAGAGAGAAAAGAAAGACTTTGGGTGGATTAAGTACCTCTGTTTTTCTTTTTATTGAATATTTTCACTAACTGCACTATTCTGAGCATTTTTTCTTATCTTTGCAAATTATTGTTACTGTTTTTTTTTTAATTCTGATACTGTTTGCACTTTAACTGATCAATTTTAAATGTTTTTCAACCGTTTAACTGTTGTGTGCTACACAATCAAGTGTGACAGCCATTTTTCTGCCTTGAAAGTGTTTTTATTGCTGTATCTGTTTTCAGTTTTTGAAAAAACAAAAATAAAAAAACAAAAAAATCCTATCTCTCTACTCGTTTCCTGCCTTCCTATAACCAGTACTGTCCAGTTTTCAGATATTGCTGAATCCTGGGCTGTTTTGTAGTTTCTCTGTTTCCCAGACCTTACTAAGAGAGAGGGAAGCTTCTCTGTTCAACGGTGAGAGTGGTGAGCTTTGAGCAGCCTATCTGTCACTGGAGGAATGGCTTCAGCTCAGAATCTGTAGTTTTATTGGCCATTTTGGTCTATTTACTATCCCTTTCATCTTCTGTATAAAACCCCATGTTTGCACAGTTTTTGCACTTGTATTACCTCAGCAAGATCCTGCCTAGGTGGCCTACAGAGTTCTACATTAGCAGAGAGAGAGAGAAAAGAGACTTTGAGTGGATTAAGTATCTCTGGTTTGCTTTTTATTGGCTATTTTTACTAACCACACTATTCTGAGCATTTTTTATTGTTTGAAACTTATTTAAACTGTTTTCTTTAATTCTGATACTGCTTGCACTTTGAGTCTTCATTTTTAAGTATTTTTCAATTGTTTAACTGTTGTGGGCTACACACTCAAGTACGATAGCCATTTTTCTGCCTTGAAAGTGTTTTTATTGCTGTATCTCTTTTAGTTTTTGAAAAAAAATCCTTTCTTTCGACTCGTTTACCATCTTCTTATAACCAGTAGAGTCTGGTTTTCAGATATTGCTGAGTCCTGGGGAGGTTTGTAGTTTCTGTGTTGCCCAGACCTTACTAAGATAGATGGAAACTTTTCTGTTCATCAGTGAGCATGATGAGCTTTGAGCAGCCTATCTGTTACTGGAGGAGTGGTTTCAGCTCAGAATCTGTAGTTATTTTGGCCATTTTGGGGTATTTCTATTCCTTTCATCTTTCTGTTTAAAACCCCATGTTTGTGCAGTTTTTGCACTTGTTTTACCTCAGCAAAATCCTGCCTGGATGTCTTGCAGAGTTCTACAGCTGCAGACAGAGAGAGAAAAGAGAGACTTTGAGTATTTTAGTACCTCTGTTTTGCCTTTTATTGCTTATTTTTGCTAACCGCACAATTCTGAGCATTTGTGTATTAAATCTGCAACTTATTTAAACCGTATTTTTTTTTAATTTTGATACTGATTGCAGTTTAACTGATCTTTTTTTGTGTTTTCAACTGTTTAACTGTTGTGGGCTACACACTCAAGTGCGATAGCCATTTTTCTGCCTTGAAAGTGTTTTTATTGCTGTATCTGTTTTAAATTTTGAAAAAAAAAAAATCCTACATCTCTACTCATTTCCCACCTTGCTATAACCAGTAGGGTCCGGTTTTCAGATATTGCTGAATCCTCAGCTGTTTTTTAGTTTCTGTGTTGCCCAGACCTTACTAAAATAGAGAGAAGCTTCTCTGTTCATCAGAGAGAGTGGTGAGCTTTGAGCAGCCTATCTGTTGCTGGAGTAGTGGTTTCAGCTCAGAATCTGTAGTTTTATTGGCCATTTGGGGCTATTTCTAGCCCTTTCATCTTTCTGTTTAAAAACCCATGTTTGTGTGTTTTTTGCACTTGCATTACCTTAGCAAGATCCTGCCTGGGTGGCATGCAGAGTTCTACAGAAGCAGAGAGAGAAAAGAAACACTTTGAGTGGATTAAGTACCTCTGTTTTGCTTTTTATTTAATATTTTCACTAACCGCAAGATTCCGAGCATTTTTTATTAACTTTGCAACTTATTTAAACTGTTTTTTTAAATTCTGATATTGTTTGCACTTTAACTGATCATTTTTAAGTGTTTTTCAACTGTTTAACTGTTGTGGGCTACACACTCAAGTGCAATAGCTATTTTTCTGCCTAGAAAGTATTTTTATTGCTGTATCTGTTTTCATTTTTGAAAAAAAAAAAAAAAAATCCTATCTCTCTACTCTTTTTCCCATCTTCCTATAACCAGTAGAGTCTGGTTTTCAGGTATTGCTGATTACTGGGCTGTTTTGTAGTTTGTGTGTTGCTCAGACCTTAGTAAGATAGAGGGAAGCTCTCTGTTCAACTGTGAGAGTGATGAGGTTAGAGCAGCCTATCTGTCACTGGAGGAGTGGTTTCAGCTCAGAATCTGTAGTTTTATTGGCCATTTTGGGGTATTTCTATTCCTTTCATCTTTCAGTTTAAAATCCCATGTTTGTGCAGTTTTTGCACTTGTATTCCATCAGCAAGATCCAGCCTGGGTGTCCTGCAGAGTCCTACAGCAGCAGAGAGAGAGTAAACAGAGACTTTGAGTGAATTAAGTACCTCTGTTTTGCTTTTTCTTGCCTATTTTCACTAACCACACTATTCTGAGCTTTTTTTTATTAAGTTTGCAACTTATTTAAACTGTTTTTTGAATTGCAATACTGTTTGCACTTTAAGTGTTTGTTTTTAAGTGTTTTTTAACTGTTTCACTGTTGTAGGCTACACACTCAATTGTGATAGCCATTTTTCTTCTATGAAAGGGTTATTGTTGCTGTTTTAGTTTAAAAAAAAAAACAAAAACAACCCCCCCCAAAAAAATCCTTTCTCTCTACTCATTTTCCACCTTTCTATAATCAGTAGAGTCTGGTTTTCAGATATTGCTGATTCCTGGGGAGTTTTGTAATTTCTGTGTTGCCCAGACATTACTAAGATAAATGGAAACTTCTCTGTTCATCAGTGAGAGTGGTCAGCTTTAAGCAGTCGATCTGTCACTGGAGGAGTGGTTTCACATTAGGATCTATAGTTTTATTGGCCATTTTGGGGTATTTCTATTCCTTTCATCTTTCTGTTTAAAAAACATGTTTGTGCAGTTTTTGCACTTTTATTACCTCAGCAAAATCCTACCTTGGTGGCCTGCAGAGTTCTACAGCTGAAGAGAGAGAAAAGAGAGGCTTTGAGTGGTTTAGTACCTCTGTTTTGCTTTTTATTGCCTATTTTCGCTAACTGCACTATTCTGATCATTTTTATTAACTTTGCAACTTATTTAAACTGTTTTTTTGAATTCTGATACTGTTTGCACTTTGATTATTTTTAAGTGTTTTCCAACTGTTTAACTGTTATTGGCTACACACTCAAATGTATCTGTTTTAATTTTTGAAAAAAAAAATTCTATCTCTCTACTTGTTTCCCAACTTCCTATAACCAGTAGAGTCCGGTTTTCAGATATTGCTGAATCCTGAGCTGTTTTGTAGTTTGTGTGTTGCCGGGACCTTAGTAACATAGAGGGAAGCTCTCTGTTGAACGGTGAGAGTGATGAGCTTTGAGCAGCCAATCTGTCACTGGACGAGTGGTTTCAGCTTAGAATCTGTAGTTTTATTGGCCATTTTGGGTTATTTCTATTCCTTTCATCTTTCTGTTGAAAAATCTGTGTTTGTGCAGTTTTTGCTCTTGTATTACCTCAGCATGATCCTGCCTGGTTGTCCGGCAGAGTTCTACAGCCACAGAGACAGAAAAGAGAGGCTGTGAGTGGTTTAATACATCTGTTTTCCTTTTTATTGCCTATTTTTGCTAACCGCACTATTCCGAGCATTTTTTATTAACTTTGCAACTTATTTAAACTTTTTTTTTGAATTTTGATACTGTTTGCACCTTAATGGATCATTTTTAAGTGTTTTTCAACTGTGTAACTGTTGTGGGATACATACTCAATTGCAATAGCCATTTTTCTGCCTTGAAAGTGTTTTTATTACAGTATCTGTTTTAATTTTTGAAAAAAAAATCCTATCTCTCTAGAGAGAAAAGAGAGACTTTGAGTGGATTAAGTACTACTGTTTTGCTTTTTATTGAATATTTTTGCTAACCGCACTATTTCAAGCATTTTTTATTAACTTTGCAACATATTTAAACTTTTTTTCAACTGTTTAACTGTTGTGGGCTACACACTCAAGTGCGATAGCCATTTTTCTGCCTTGAAAGTGTTTTTATTGCTGTATCTGTTTTAATTTTTGAAAACAAAAAATCCTATCTCTCTACTCGTTTCCCACCTTCCTATAACCAGTAGAGTCTTGTTTTCAGATATTGCTGAATCCTGGGTTGTTTTGTAGTTTCTGTGTTGCCCAGACCTTACTAAGATAGAGGGAAGTTGATCTGTTCATCACTGAGAGTGGTGAGCTTTGGGCAGCCTATCTGTCACTGGAGGAGTGGCTTCAGCTCAGAGTCTGTAGTTTTATTTTCTATTTTGGGCTATTTCTATCCCTTTCATCTTTTTGCTTAAAAAACCATGTTTGCACAGTTTTTGCACTTGTATTACCTCAGCAAGATCCTGCCTGGGTGTCCGGCAGAGTTCTACAGCAGCAGAGAGAGAAAAGAGAGACTTTGAGTAGACTAAGTACCTCTGTTTTGCTTGTATTGCCTATTTTCACTTACCATACTATTCCAAGCATTTTTTATTAACTTTGCAACTTGTTTAAACTGTTTTTTTTAATTCTGTTACTGTTTGCATTTTAAGTGTTAATTTTTATGTGTTTTTCAACTGTTTAACTGTTGTGGGCTACACACTCAATTACAATAGCCATTTTTCTGCCTTTAAATTATTTTTATTGCTGTATCTGTTTTAATTTTTACAAAAACAAAAATAAAAAAACAAAAAAGGCCTATCTCTCTACTCATTTCCTGCCTTTGTATAACCAGTATAGTCCGGTTTTAAGATATTGCTGAATCCTGGGCTGTTTTGTAGTTTGTGTGTTGCCCAGATCTTACTAAGGTAGAAGGAAGATTCTCTGTTCAACGGTGAGAGTGGTGAGTTTTGAGCAGGTGATCTGTCACTGGAGGAGTGGCTTCAGCTCAGAATCTGTAGTTTTATTGGCCATTTTGGGCTATTTCCTATCCCTTTCATCTTTCTTTTTAAAAACCCGTATTTGCATGATTTTGACACTTGTATTACCTCAGCAAGATCCTGCCTGGGTGTCCTGCAGAGTTCTACAACAGCAGAGAGAGGAAATAAATGCTTTGAGTGGATTAAGTACCTATGTTTCACTTTTTATTACCTATATTCACTAGCTGCACTATTCCAAGCATTTGTTATTAACTTTGCAACATATTTAAACTTTTTTTTTAAATTCTGATACTATTTGCTCTTTAACTGATCATTTTTAAGTGCTTTTCAATTGATTAACTATTGTGGGCTACACAGTCAAGTGTGATAGCCATTTTTCTGCCTTAAAAGTGTTTTTATTGCTGTATCTGTTTTAATTTTTGAAAAAACAAAATAAAAAAAAAAAAATCCTCTCTACCCGTTTCCCACCTTCCTATAACCAGTAGAGTCTAGTTTTCAGATATTGTTGAACCCTGGGCTGATTTGTAGTTTCTGTGCTGCCCAGACCATTCTAAGAAAGAGGGAAGCTTCTCTGTTCATCAGTAAGAGTGGTGAGCTTTGGGCAGCCTATCTATCATTGGATGACCATCTTCGGCTCAGAATCTGTAGTTTCATTGGTCATTTTGGGCTATTTCTATCCCTTTCATCTTTCTCTTTAAAAAGCCATGTTTGCCTGGTTTTTGCATTTGTATTACCTTAGCAAGATCCTGCCTGGGTGGCCTGCAAAGTTCTACAGTAGCAGAGAGAGGAAAGAGAGACTTTGAGTGATTAAGTACCTCTGTTTATCTTTTTATTGCCTATTTTCGCTAATTGCAGTATTCCGAGCTTTTTGTTATTAACGTTGCAATTTATTTAAACTGTTTTTTTTAATTTTGATAATGTTGAACTTTAACTGATCATTTTTTAGGGCTTTTCAACTGTTTAACTGTTATGATGAGTACACACTCAAGTGCGATAGCCATTGTTCTGCCTTTAAAGTGTTTTTATTGCTGCATCTGTTTTAACTTTTGAAAAAAAAAAAATTCTGTCTCTCTACTCATTTCCTGCATTGCTGTAACCAGTAGAGTCTGGTTTTCAGATATGGCTGAATCCTGGGCTGTTTTGTAGTTTCTGTGCTGCCCAGACCCTACTAAGATAGATGGACACTTCTCTGTTCATCGGTGAGAGTGGTGAGCTTTGAGCAGCTGATCTGTCACTGGAGGAGTGTCTTCAGCTCAGAATCTATAGTTTTTTGGCCATTTTGGTCTTTTTCCTATCCCTTTCATCTTTCTGTTTAAAAACCCATGTTTGCACAGTTTTTGCGCTTATATTACCTCAGCAAGTTCTTGCCTGGGTGTCCTGCTGAGTTCTACAGCAGCAGAGAGAGATAAAAGAGAGACTTTGAGTGGATTAAGTACCTCTGTTTTGCTTTTTATTGCCTATTTTTGCTAGCTGCAGCATTCTGAGTGTTTTTTTATTAACTTTGCAACTTATTTAAACTGTCTTTTTGAATTATGATACTGTTTGCAATTTAACTGATAATTTTTATGCATTTTTCAACTATTTAACTGTTGTGGGCTACACACTCAAGTGTGATAGCCATTTTTCTGCCTTGAAAGTGTTTTTATTGCTGTATCTGTTTTAATTTTGGAAAAAATCCTATCTGTTTCCATCTACCTATAACCAGTAGAGTCCGTTTTTCAGATATTGCTGAATCCTCAGCTGTTTTGTAGTTTCTGTGTTGCCTTGAGCTTACTAAGATAGAGGGATTCTTCGCTGTACATCAGTGAGAGTGGTGAGCTTTGAGCAGCCTATCATCACTGGATGAGTAGTTTCAGCTCAGAATCTGTATTTTTATTGGCCATCTTGGGCTATTTTTATCCCTTTCATCTTTCTGTTTAAAAACCCATGTTTGCGTGGTTTTTGCACTTTTATTACCTCAGCAAGATCCTGCCTGGGTGTCCTGCAGAGTTCTCCAGCAGCAGAGAGAGAGAAAAGAAAGACTTTGGGTGGATTAAATACCACTGTTTTGCTTTTTATTGCCTATTTTTGCTAACCGCACTATTCAAAGCATTTGTTTATTAACTTTGCAACCTGTTTAAACTGTTTTTTTGAATTCTGATACTGTTTGCACTTTAACTGATTATTTTTAAGTGTTTTTCAACTGTTTAACTGTTGTAGGCTACACACTCAAGTTCGATAGGCATTTTTCTGCCTTGAAAGTGTTTTTATTGCCGTATCTGTTTTATGTCTTGAAAAAAAAAATCCTATCTCTCTACTCATTTTCCACCTTCCTATAACCAGTAGAGTCTTGTTTTCAAATAATGCTGAATCCTGGGCTGTTTTGTAGTTTCTGTGTTGCCCAGTCCTTACTAAGATAGAGGGTCGCTTCTCTGTTCATGGGTGAGAGTGGTGAGCTTTGGGAAATCTATCTTTCACTGGAGGAGTGGTTTCAGCTTAGAATCTGTAGTTTTATTGGCCATGTTGGGCTATTTCTATGCCTTTTATCTTTCTCTTTAAAAACTTGTGTTTGCGTGGTTTTTGCACTTGTATTTCCTCAGCAAGATCCTGGCTGGGTGTCTTGCAGAGTTCTACAGCAGCAGAGAGAGAGGAAAGAGAGACTTTGAGTAGATTAAGCACCTCTGTTTGTCTTTTCTTTGCATGTTTTCACTAACTGCAGTATTCTGTGTGTTTTTATTAACTTTGCAACTTACTTAAACAGTCTTTTTGAATTCTGATGCTGTTTGCAATTTAACTGATAGTTTTTAAGTGATTTTCAAGTATTTAAATGTTGTGGGCTACACACTCAAGTGTGATAGCCATTTTTCTGCCTTGAAAGGGTTTTTATTGCTGTATTTGTTTTAATTTTTGAAACAACAAAACAAAAAGACCCAAAAGTCCTATCTCTCTACTTGTTTCCCACCTTCCTATAACCAGTAGAGTCCAGTTTTCAAATATTGCTGAATCCTGGGCTGTTTTGTAGTTTCTGTGTTGCCCAGATCTTACTAAGATAGAGTAAAGCTTCTCTGTTCATCACTGAGAGTGGTGAGCTTTGAGCAGCCTATCAGTCACTCGAGGAGTAGTTTCAGCTCAGAATCTGTACTTTTATTACCCATTTTGGGCTATTTTTATCCCGTTCATCTTTCTGTTTAAAAACCCATGTTTGCACATTTTTTGCTCTTGTATTACCTCAGCAAGATCCAGTCTGGGTGTCGTGCATAGTTCTACAGCATCAGAGAGAGAAAATATATACTTTGAATGGATTAAGTGCCTCTATTTTTCTTTATGTTGCCTATTTTCACTAACCCCACTATTCTGAGTGTTTTTTATTAACTTTGCAAATTATTTAAACTGTTTTTTTTTAATTCTGATACTGTTTGCACTTTAACTGATCATTTTTAAGTGTTTTTCAACTGTTAAACTTTTGTGGGCTACACACTCAAGTGCGATAGCCATTTTTCTGCCTTGAAAGTGTTTTTATTGCTGTATCTGTTTTAATTTTTGAAAACAAAAAATCCTATCTCTCTACTCGTTTCCCACCTTCCTATAACCAGTAGAGTCTTTTCAGATATTGCTGAATCCTGGGCTGTTTTGCAATTTCTGTGTTGCCCAGACTTTACTAAGATAGAGGGAAGTTGCTCTGTCCATCGCTGAGAGTGGTGAGCTTTGGGCAGCCTATCTGTCACTGGAGGAGTGGCTTCAGCTCAGAGTCTGCAGTTTTATTTTCTATTTTGGGCTATTTCTATCCCTTTCATCTTTTTGCTTAAAAACCCATGTTTGCACAGTTTTTGCACTTTTATTACCTCAGCAAGGTCCTGCCTGGGTGTCTGGCAGAGTTCTACAGCAGCAGAGAGAGAAAAGAAACAATTTGAGTGGATTAAGTACCTCTGTTTTGCTTTTTATTGCCTATTTGTGCTAGGCACACTATTCTGGGTGTTTTTTTATTAACTTTGCAACTTGTTTAAACTGTTTTTTGAATTCTAATACTGTTTGCACTTTAATTGATCATTTTAAGTGTTTTTCAACTGTTTAACTCTTGTGGGCTACACACTCAATTGTGATAGACATTTTTCTGCCTTGAGAGTGTTTTTATTGCTATATCTGTTTTAATTTTTGAAAAAAAAATCATATTTCTCTACTCGTTTCCTTCCTTCCTATAACCAGTAGAGTCTGGTTTTCAGATATTGCTGAATCCTGGGCTGTTTTGTAGTTTCTGTGTTGCCCAGACCTTACTAAGATAGAGGGAAGCTTCTCTCTTCATCAGTGAGATTGTTGAGCTTTGAGCAGCCTATCTGTCACTATAGGAGTGGTTTCAGCTCAGAATCAGTAGTTTTATTGGCCATTTTGGGCTATTTCTATCCCTTTCATCTTTCTGTTTAAAAACCCATGTTTACACGATTTTTGAGCTTGTATTACCTCAGCAAGATCTTGCCTGTAAGTCCTGCAGAGTTCTACAGCAGCAGATAGAGAAAAGAGAGACTTTAAATGGATTAAGTACCTCTGTTTTGCTTTTTATTGTCTCTGTTTGCTAACTGCTGTATTCCGAGTGTTTTTTATTAACTTTGCAACTTATTTAACCTGTTTTTTTAATTCTGGTACTATTTGTACTTTAACTGATCATTTTTAACTATTTTTCAACTGTTTAATTGTTGTGGGCTACACACTCAAGGGTGATAACCATTTGTCTGCTTTGAAAGCATTTTTATTGCTGTATCTGTTTTAATTTTTGAAAAAAAAAATCCTGTCCTGTCTTGTACTTCCTCCCCAGTTTCACCACTGTCATATCATTCCCATTTCTCACCTTTACTCTGACAAAAAATAGATTCACAAATAGCTGGAGATGGCCCATAAACAAATTTCTGTATTTCTCTCCTCAGCATTAATTCTAAGTGACGGTAACACATGCTATTGCAAAAAACAATGACTTTGCCTTTAGCCACACTCATATGATGCTCCTCATATTGCAGTGCATAATCCCACTGTGTGACAGAATAAAATATTGATAGTGCCGTGAGGATACAGTTATTATGATATGTATGACAGGCTCCAGCGTTTAATGTACACCATGTGGGACGTTTCAGTTTTTATTACTGTTTTGAAGTCTGGTGCATATATAGTTTCTTGTTTCATAGTTTTCTCATGGTCTCTTCAACTGTGCAATTTCTGTTAGCTGAAGTGTGGCTTCCTCTGGGGTGTGCTCAGATAATGCTCAGTTGTAGAAAATGTTACATAAGATCGACAAGTGTTTGAATCCAACACTGTGTACATCATTAGTTAAAAGTTTTCTTTCCTATAACATTTTACCTGGTGAACTAGTGAATACATATGCTACTCCCCTGCTTATTCCTTAATTAGCTTACAGTATCCTACCCCTGCTTGCTCCCTGTTTTGAACGCTTTAATGTAAACTGCATAACAAAGTTTAATAATGACAAACAGAAGATTCACATAACACACACCTAGGTCGAAATGCTGCAGGAACAGATATATGTAAATGTCTGTACTCATCTTTTGCACTTCACTTGTCAGTGAGTAGCAAATCCACAACCATTTCCCATTCAAAGTAAAAAAAAAAAATTCAAAAAATAATTACACATGCACTATTACTTTGCCATCAGCCATGCAAATAAATTTGGCAGTATTGCACCTCAGACTGAAAATAATGCTGCTGGCTTCTATTACTTATGTTTTGCTTACTGGCTTATTATATTCAAGTCATGAGGAGTTCATTACAATACAGTCTATCTACCTCATAATGTAAATTATTGTGGTGGTGAGACACATTACTCTTCTATGTATCTTTCAATGAGCTGGTACAACTGTAAACATATTTGCAGAGTAGTATTAATGAGTACAGTGTATATGTTTTGCAAGTATGACTTAATTACCTTGCACACTATACACAAATCACAGAGACTTTGTCAATGATCCATAAAAAAAAAAAAAAAAAAGAATCTTCAGAAGTTAGGCGTAGCTATGGGCGTATCATGTGCCAATAGCTATGCCAGTATGGTATTGGCTTGGTGGGAACAAACGTGCGTTTTATCTAATACTTCTTTTGTGTCATCTATTTGTTATTATCAACGTTTTTTGGATGACATATATTTTGTGTGGAATGGCACAGAGGGTGAATTACATGCTTTTGTTGATTATCTTACAAAGACAACTACTTTTCTGACATTTACTTATGATTTTTCCAGACAGGAGGTGAACATTTTAGATGTAACCATAAATAAAGATCATATTGTATGCTTTAAGACTAGGTGATATCGTAAACCATGCAGGAAAAATAGCATACTGCTCAGCTTTAACATGCATCCTGCTTTTGTGTATAGGAATGTTACGAAAAGTCATTTTTAAGGATTTCTAGATTGTGCAGCAGGAAAGCAGATTTAAAGGAGCCTTTTGATATATTATGTAATGAATTTCAAACTGGGGGCTATAATAAGAATGAGATACTGCAAATTAGGCTTGAGGATGAGTCCATGAGATATGATCATGCTAAACTCTATTTTTTCATTGGGCCTCAACTGTGATTGATAAGACTAATGTTTGTCAATCCCCTAATTTAGTTTGTGTACCTTTAACATATACTGATGATGTTTACAAAATTTGTGACACTGTGAGAAGACATTGGCCGATTTTAACACCTAATGAGAAGCTTAGATCCCTCGTTGGGTTGATGTCTAACTTCTCATTTAAGAATAAATGATAATTGAAAAGACAGTTATGCTATAAGAGTTTTATATCCAGGGAAACTGATAATATTGATTTTATGGGAATGTGCTCTTGTGGTTCCTGTAGAGTATGTGAATATATAGATCCAGTGACACACTTTTTTCATCCAGACACAGGGATGCAGTATAAACTGAAGGTTTGTGCCAATTGCATGACTAGAAATTTAGTTTATTTAGTTAGGTGTCCTATTTGCAGGTCAATTTGTGTAGGCAAAACAAATAGTGCATTAAAAGATCGAGTTTTGCAGCATATTTATGATATATGGAAAGGTAATGTTTTTAATGCACTAGTTAAACATTATTTTAAATAATGATGTTAAACATTCTTTTAAACTTTGATGTTTACAAGTTATTAAAGAGAATTTCAGAGGTGGGATATTTTGAATAGAACTGTGTGGGCAGAAACTAATTGGATTGTCTTGCTGCAAGCTGGCAAAGGTTTGAGTTTGAATACTTTGGTGCCACTGAAAACTTTGCTTAAGGTACCCCCCTTATTCATTGATTGTTTTAATTTGATAATTTGATTATTTGATTGTTTTATTGATTGTATTATTTAAGAAGTTGTTTTTTCTTGCTATGTATGTGGTTTGATGAAGTGTACTACACACAAAAGCACATACCTTTGTTTTATACTTGGATCAAAGAAAGTTTTATTAGTCCTCAGCTGAGTTTGTTTTGTTCCTCATGTTTTTTCGTTAATTGCTTTAAATATTCCTGATTTACCTGTTGTACCATGCATGTGCAGTTACTTAGAATTCTCAGGTTTGTGTGCACTTCTTTGTTTACATTGTGCACACAAGCCCTACCTTACCTGAATGTGGCCATGAGTCTATGCTGTGGATTAGAGCTGGGTCTGGTTGATATGTAGAATGTAGAGTAGCTTGGATTCTTGCACTTTTGATTAGCAATGCTGCTGATTGCTCACAGACGGACGATCATGTTAGCTCCAGCACACTGTATGCTAATGAATCCCTGAGCAAGTGTCCAATGTTAGGGGAAAGAGAACTGGTAAATGAAATGGAGTAGTTTGAAAGAACAATAAGAATGAGTTAAATGAAGAAATATCCATTGTTTTGCACTTTTTTCTTCTTAGCCACTGTCTGTCAGCATTATATGACATTGAAGTTATGCTTTAAAAAATGATATTGGAGATTGTGGTTTTACAAATGTTACCATTTTGTTTAATGTGACAAACAGAATACCAGATTTTATAAAATAATTTCTATATTATGAGATCTGTGTTCACTCTTCCTGAGCCAAGAAAATGTAAGGTAGGGTGAAACCATATCTTCAAAGCTTTATGCTTTCTGTTGCCATTAAAGATGCAAAACTCATTTTCTGTCATTGAAAGAAAACCACAATAAAAGACTTTAAGGATGAACACAAATCATCAGATAGCTTAGAAAGGATGTCTAAACATTTAGACCTAATGAAATGAGTATTCATTGCACTGAACATGTTGAGAAACAATCCAAAAACTTTAATCTGAAGCAGGCATTTAAACTTGTTGAGAAACAATCCAATGCGAAGGAGGCATTTAAGAATTATAACCTTGTTTTTGCATAAGGTGTTCCGCAGAAGTAAAATGTAATGCATTTTAAATGGCTGATGTTTATTAAAATACCACAATAAATCCTTTTAAGCAATTGCATAAATATTATCTGCCTGACAATATAAACTTGATAGCACAACACTGTATGAATAGAAATCTATCCACGAACAAACCACATGGTTTTGAGGTTAACTGTAATACATTATTCTCTTATAAACAGATATTTATCAAAGTGAATTAGCAGAAAAATGATAACTTTAGATCATGGTGGTCCTTTAAACTATGGAAATAATATCTACAAAACATTTTGTATTGAATGCAACCATCTGTCATCATCACAAGCATCATCAATCACCTTTGTCTCATTTTTACATGGAGTTGGAGTGTCACATCAACATTAATGTGACCAAATCACCTAGAGCCAATGTTTATACTACTTAGTGGCTAGCCAGTATTATAGAAATCACATATTTATTTTTCTTGGTAACAGGCCCATTTTACTGATGTATGGCCTTTTGAACTTGTCTGCCATTCCAAAGCATCCTCTGAAGAAAAATATATCTTTTGGGTAATTGTTGGATGTTAGATGCTGGATTGATGGTTTCAGCTGCATATTCACTTTGTACTTTGATACCTTTGGGATTAATAAATTCAAGTCAGGCTGTTTTTTTCTTGGTAAGGCCTCTATAGAAAAATAATTTTCCCACTTTATAGACTTAGCTTCTGACACACTGGGTGAGTGATCCTAAACATTTCACAAAATCAGATGTTCATCTGATAGAGTTCTTTAAACATTGATTTCTGGGATACAGATAGTGGAGCTAAACATGAGACATCTTTCGATAACAAAGGATATTGCTTGGAGAAGAGGTAAAATTGCAGGAATCAGTCTGGAAAGAAAGTCTACCATAGTTTGTCCCTTTTACCAATATAAAACTATTTGTATCTTTGTATTACTTCTTTTTGATCACTTTTCCAGATCAGTGCTGCTGGTCTAGAAATACTGGGTTTGAATAACTGAACTGAAGTTAAAAATCATATTGTTGAAACTCACAACAAACAGGGTTTGTAAATGTTCCCTTCTATGTTATAATGTTAAAAAGATGATCTTCTCTTTGCAGATCAGGTTTGTTGTAGAATGCCCTCTCTTAAGAAAAACTGTCAAGCTGCTAATTTTTAAGAGTGCTAGTTAAGAACCAGAGTATATGATGGGTCTACTACAATCACTTGTGTACCATTAGCTTGCAACACACTTTCCTTCTGCCACTCGCTCATGTTAGCAAGTGGTCTAAGTCCAGTTAACTTGATTCCAGTAATGTTAAGAAAGGCTAACTATTCCTCCAAGAACTTTGACCCTAACCCTAAGAACTCCCATCCAGTCCCTAAATCTAAAGTCCCAGTCAGTCTATAAGCCTAAAATACCCCTTCCCACCCTAATCTTAATGTCTCCATCACTCCCCAAACCTAAAATCACCCTCCCTTCCATAACCCTAACTTTCTGATCCCCTTTACTTGCTCCCTAAACCTAAAATTCCCCTCCCTAGCCATAACCGTCTGCTATCATCTGATCACACCCTAAGTCTAAAATTCCTCTCTCCTCCTTTCCCTAATCCTAACTTTCTATTACCTTCTGATCACTCCCTAAACCTAAGCCCTTCCCTAAACTCCCACTTCCCGTTTCCCTTCCCCATACAATTTCCATGATGAGCACTTGCTTGCATCTATCCACTGTGGCAGTTGTTTCTCTGACGTCATGTTCAAGTTTGAACAGCTGTTCAGCCAGCTGGTCAAACAGGGTTACAGCCATTGAAGTCTCTGACTGCAAGTTAGTTGAATTTGAGCAGATGGAGAGCTCGATTGGCTGTGGAACACCAATATTTATGACCATACACTGACAGGTGTCTCTAGTATTCAAGTCATTCATTGAGACACCTGTGTCTTATATCTTAGCCTGATGAATTCCTATCAGGGATTTCATTACAGATACTGTAGAGTGCTAGTGTCATTAATGTCTGCAGTTTCATAGATTTCTGGTGAAAAAGCCCAAGGACATTTGGCTTTTGAGGCTCTTGATGCCCTGGATCATCTATTGGAACTTATTGTTGTCCATGTAGTCATTCGATTCTTTTTTGAGGGTATGAGTTGATAGACTGTGTTAAACTGAGAATGGGAGTTTATTCCATAAACATGGAAGTCTTTGAGACATGTAGCTGTCAGTTTTCACAGCAGAGCTGATATTATGTTTTATGGAGGTAGAATATTTTCTTGCATTCAGGTCACAATGAGATGATATAACTGGGAAACTTTCATCAATGAATCAGGATGTTCTATAAACAGAAAAGTTGGTTGTTCAGTAATAGGATATGCTAATTTAATAATTCTTTTTTTTTTTCCATAATAAATTTTTATTGATATATATTTTCAAAATACAATAAAATCACACACATAATTCACTGCTATTACTATCAAAACTATATACAATATCTACATGAAATGCTTCCATATAAAAATCGTCATTATTCCAAAAAAGAAGACACCAGGGAAGAAAAACAAAGCCAAAACATTTGTAGAAGTATTTTGCGTCCATACATATCATACATGTTTCCAAAACATTGTTTCCTCCACATATACATCCAAACTTTAATATATTCCTAATAACAGTATTATGCTAATATAATGTTAAAAAACGTTTCCCATATTTTCGGGTTATTAATATTTTTGTTACTTTGCTTCAGGAGTAATTTATGTGCTAATATATGCTTTATAGCCACAAGCTTGAAATTATCCCATGATGTCTTGTCTGGTTCTAACCAATTTGTAGCTATATATAACTTCATCAGCAAAAAAAATATTCATACATATTATAGTTTGTGACCTAGAGAGCTCTTTTGGAGGAACATGTAGAATCATAAATTCCCATGATAACATTGAACTTTGATAACCCATCTTTTGTAGTTGTGTTCTAAGAGAGTTCCAAAGTTTATATATACACTTGCAGCTCCAGAACATATGAAGAAGATCCGCCATTTGATTTGTGCAATATGGACAAGTTGGAGAATTCCTAGGATTAAATTTATGTAACCTAAGACGAGTGTAATAAGCATTATTCCAAATCATCAACTGCGTATACATCAACTTTTGAAAAGAGACCGATTTTATTGTTAAATCAATTGCTTTTAATACCTGATTATCTGCTACTGTCATTTTGTTTACCCAATACCCTGACAACAGAATTTTATCCTGGAATTTTAAATCTTTAATTAATTTATTTGTTGTTGTTATAAATTTGACCTCCTGTTGGAGAGCCTGCCACAATTCAGAGCATTTATCCACAATTCCGACTACCGGGTTAAAGTTTTCAAAATGACTCAGAGCAAGTTCTCTGATTTGTCTCATGACAACCATATAACTCTTAGGAAGATTCAATTCCTGTCTAACTTGCGAAGCCGATAAATGAAATTTATTAAAAACATCAGTCAGAGTCAAAGATTGCCTTATTAGGAAGGAGGGAAGTTTCTTTGCTTACCAGTGGGAGTGGGAAGCACTGAGCAGCCTTTTTGTCCAATTTGGTGAAGTTTCAGCCAGAAACTAGTAGTCCATTGGTCGTTTTGGGCCAATTCCTAGCTCCTTTCAGCCCCCTGCTATAAAACACGCTAAACGCGCGTTTTCCAGCTTGTACCAACTCAGCACAGATCCTCGTGGTGGCCTGCAGAGTGATCCAAGCAGCAGAGAGCTAAAAGAGTGACTTTCTACCAGATATAAGTATTTTTGTGGCTTTCCCACTGTTATTAAGCTAGCGACTGCATTTCGCCTGTTTTACTGCTACTTTAAGTGATTTTTGCATTTTACACTGTTTATTGCACTTTAAGTTACTAATTGTTGCAAATTGTTTCTGTAGGCTACACACTAAAGTGCGCTAGCCGATTTACAGCATTTATAGCATTTACTGTCTGTTTTTCTCCTTGTCTCTGTAAAAAAACAAAAAAAAAAAAAAAAAAATCTATTGTTTTCCCGCCTTACTGAACTAGAGTAGTCCAGTTTCAGAGTTGCTGATCCCTGGGCTTTGTTTTTAGTTCCTGTTACTGATCCATTGCCTTATTAGGAGGGAGGGGAGTTTCTTTGCTTACCAGTGGGAGTGGGAAGCACTGAGCGGCCTTTTTGTCCGATTTGGTGAAGTTTCAGCCAGAAACTAGTAGTCCATTGGTTGTTTTGGGCCAATTCCTAGCTCCTTTCAGCCCTCTGCTATAAAACACGCTAAACGCGCGTTTTCCAGCTTGTACCAACTCAGCACAGATCCTCGTGGTGGCCTGCAGAGTGATCCAAGCAGCAGAGAGCTAAAAGAGTGACTTTCTACCAGATATAAGTATTTTTGTGGCTTTCCCACTGTTATTAAGCTAGCGACTGCATTTCGCCTGTTTTACTGCTACTTTAAGTGATTTCTGCATTTTACACTGTTTATTGCACTTTAAGTTACTAATTGTTGCAAATTGTTTCTGTAGGCTACACACTAAAGTGCGCTAGCCGATTTACAGCAT
Organism: Protopterus annectens; assembly: GCF_019279795.1. Taxonomy (NCBI): domain Eukaryota; kingdom Metazoa; phylum Chordata; order Ceratodontiformes; family Protopteridae; genus Protopterus; species Protopterus annectens. The sequence continues at coordinate 1,951,754,132 of NC_056739.1, forward strand.
TTATAGCATTTACTGTCTGTTTTTTCCTTGTCTCTGTAAAACAAAACAAAAACAAAAAATCTCTTGTTTTCCGCCTTACTGAACTAGAGTAGTCCAGTTTCAGAGTTGCTGATCCCTGGGCTTTGTTTTTAGTTCCTGTTACTGATCCATTGCCTTATTAGGAAGGAGGGAAGTTTCTTTGCTTAGCAGTGGGAGTGGGAAGCACTGAGCAGCCTTTTTGTCCGATTTGGTGAAGTTTCAGCCAGAAACTAGTAGTCCATTGGTCGTTTTGGGCCAATTCCTAGCTCCTTTCAGGCCCTGCTATAAAACACGCTAAACGCTGCTTTTCCAGCTTGTACCAACTCAGCACAGATCCTCGTGGTGGCCTGCAGAGTGATCCAAGCAGCAGAGAGCTAAAAGAGTGACTTTCTACCAGATATAAGTATTTTTGTGGCTTTCCCACTGTTATTAAGCTAGCGACTGCATTTCGCCTGTTTTACTGCTACTTTAAGTGATTTCTGCATTTTACACTGTTTATTGCACTTTAAGTTACTAATTGTTGCAAATTGTTTCTGTAGGCTACACACTAAAGTGCGCTAGCCGATTTACAGCATTTATAGCATTTACTGTCTGTTTTTTTCCTTGTCTCTGTAATAAAACAAAAAAATCTCTTGTTTTCCCGCCTTACTGAACTAGAGTAGTCCAGTTTCAGAGTTGCTGATCCCTGGGCTTTGTTTTTAGTTCCTGTTACTGATCCATTGCCTTATTAGGAAGGAGGGAAGTTTCTTTGCTTATCAGTGGGAGTGGGAGTGGGAAGCACTGAGCGGCCTTTTTGTCCGATTTGGTGAAGTTTCGGCCAGAAACTAGTAGTCCATTGGTCGTTTTGGGCCAATTTCTAGCTCCCTTCAGCCCCCTGCTATAAAACATGCTAAACGCGCGTTAGCGCGATTTAGCGCGGAGTTGCCACTGTTGCACACAAGAGCAGCGGCGGTTAAACAAGGTTAAACTATTCGGGCCATCTAAATTCCACTCTTCAAATTTTCCCTTAGAACTACCTTCCTCGAGCTGTACTGCTGATCTAACCAGCATATCCTATAACTGAAAAGTTCATCTCTACTTGATTCCCAAGTAGACTATTCTCTATCTGTAAAGCCTAGCACTTACTCCTACAGTACTTGCACCTTGATAAAGCACTCTTATTATAGATAGTACCCCACCAGCCTAAAACCCACTTCCCGGAGTCCTTTGAAAGTCTCTTTATCTACTACTTCTAGTATGTCGAGGGATCAGTTGCTAGTGTCCTCTCCAGCTCAACTGGTGAACCTGGGAATATTGAGGCAATGTTACAATTGCCTCATGTACACAGACAATCCTCTCCTTCTCCCACAAAACACAAATACATGCGAGAGATGCAACTATACAGCCAAACTGGAGGCTGAGCTCTCTCAACATAGGACTGGCAAGACCAGACAGGAGGAGAAGGTAACCACACACAATACATACCCAGTCACACATGGTACCATCACAACTTCAAATCATACACATACTCACACAAAGACATACTCGGAGGCTCTGATCAAAAATTTACCAAAACAGCAGAGGCCACCAAAGCAGACACCCAAACAACTACCACCTCATGACCCAACACATGCAACACATAGACCACACAGTCAGAGTGTCAAACAGTCACAGCCCTTAAGGCCAAACAAAATGCCAGACACACTTGTCATTGGTGATTCCATAGTCAGACACACTGACGTCCCGCTCACCAGACTGAGTAAGGAGAAGGTCACAGTAAGCTGCCTGTCGGTGCTAGAATCCGCCACATAACGCAAGCACTCAGGTCTCTCAACAGCAGGTACAAGTACGACTCAGTCATTGTCCACGCTGGTGTCAACGACCTGAGACGCACCTCCTTGGACTACATGAAAAGGGACATTGAGGAGCTCTCTGATTATGTAGCCCAGGCAGGTATGACCCTGACCTTGAGCAGTATCCTACCTTCACCTAGAATGATGCCACAATACAGTGATAAGATGATCAGCTTTAATAATTGGCTTAAATTCTGGTGTCATTCAAAGGGGATCCAATGTCTGTCTGCCTGGGATGACATGCTGGACAAGCCACGCTGCTTCGCAAGGGACGGCTTGCACCTGTCAACCCTGGGCTTCCGGATATTGGCAAAGGCTCTTGCCACCCCATAGTGCCTTTTTAGGCAAGGCTCAAATTCTAAACCTACCACCCTAGAACACCAAAAGGAAAAAACTAAGGGTAATGCTGCTCAATGCCAGAAGTCTCAATCTCAAGATGCACGCACTCGAGGCCCTTCTCAGTATGGAGAACATCGATGTCTGTGCTGTGACAGAAACCTGGTTCAAGGCTCCTGAGAGCACCCCAGCACTAACAGGTTTCACCTCATATCATGCGTTCCGGCCCAAAATCCGGACAACACCAAGAAAGGAGGGGGGGGTGTCCATATTCATAAAGGACACCCACACCTCAAGGTTGGTGGCAATGCACGATGCATCGGAGACCATCCAGGTGCAATTAACCATAGGCAAGACTGCTCTGCAATTTGTAGCATGTTACAGGCCACCCTCTCAAACTCAGGAACCTCACATGGCCTTCCTGAAAACATTGGAGGGGATAAATGTATCTCCAAACACCATCATACTAGGTGACTTCAACTACCCTAATATAGACTGGGAACACTACTCAAGCCCGAACACTCTAACCCAAAGATTCCTGGAGTTCATAAACTCAAATGCCATGGAACAACTAGTCACCATCCCCACAAGAGGAGAAAACATACTTGATCTCATCATCACGAACATGGGATCAAAATGTTCAACACCGAAGTATACCCCTCACTGGTGAGATCAGATCATAAACTAATCTCGCTGGAGGTCCTCATCCCGCCCCACCTGAAACAAAAAGACCACAGTGAAAAACTTCTCAAAAGCCGATTTCACACTTCTAAAAACTAGTGTGGTCTCCTTTAAGGCCCCTGAGCCAGTGGTAAACATTACTCAAACCGCTGAATCACTTACAAATGCCTTCTACCAGCACCTACAGGACTGCATGGATCAGGCAATCCCAAACAAAACTAAGACTCTCTGTACCAAAGGCAAGCGTCCAGTCTGGTGGACCCCAGCCATAAACAAGCTCTACAACAAAAGGAGGAAGCTACTACAAGATAGAGCAAAATCCTTGAAAGGTAAGACACCTTTGATCATTATAAGTAAAAACTAAGAGCTCTCATAAAATCATCCAAGGCAAATTTTGAGAGAAAAATCGCCAAGGACTCTAAAGACAATCATAAGGCCTTCTTTAGCTATGTTAGAAACCTAGGAGGAAACTCCCAGATATGCTCAGAATTAGTTCAAAATGATGTGAAAATTACTGAACCTACACACATTGCCAACATACTGGCTGACAGGTTCAGTGCAAACTCCCCCAAAAGGAGAGATATCTATTCCAGAGGATTGTAGCCCCCAAACATCTCCAACGCCCAGGTGAGAACTGCCCTCACTAAGGCAAAAACACAGCATCCATGGGACCGGATGGTGTCCCCGGCTGTGTGCTTCATGAACTCAACGAGGAATTAAACCCACAGTTAGGACAGCTGTTTAATCTTAGCCTCACCTCAGGATACGTACCCAAGGAGTGGCGCACGGCGACTGTGGTCCCACTTCATAAGGGCGGTGCCTCCAGAGACCCTGGAAATTACCGCCCCATTAGCTTGACAAGCCTTATCTGCAAAGCCATGGAGAGGATCATAATGGAACTCATAAATAAAGACATAGGGAACTTGCAGACTTTGGATCCAACCCAGTTTGGCTTTGTCAAAGGCAGATCCTGCCTCTTAAACTTGGTTGACTTTTTCGAGACAGTTACCAAGGCCATTGATCAGGGAAAGGCAGTCCATACAGCCTACCTCGACCTGGCAAAGGCCTTCGACACAATACCCCACTCAGGTATCATCGAAAAACTCATCAGCTTGAATGTAAACCCATACATCACAAGATGGGTTGCAAACTGGCTAAGTGACAGAACCCACAGGGTCAGAGTTGCTGGAGCCATGTCAGACTCAAAGCCTGTCACAAGTGGTGTCCCACAGGGCTCAGTCCTGGGTCCACTCTTGTTTGGCATCTACTTTTCTGAAGTACAAGCAAACACAGGAGGGTTATGGCTGACAAAGTTTGCAGATGACTGCAAACTGGGCCATAGTCGAAAACACATCTGACACAGATATCCTCCAGAAGGGCCTCACAGAAACGGATAACTGGTGCCAGAGCCATGGCCTGAAGTTAAACACCAAAAAATGCATAGTCATACCCTTCGGGAAAAACAAGGTTACCCCTAGCTACCATATAGGTGGCAATCCACTGAGCACAGAAAAGTCATCAGGGATCTGGGGACCCAGGTTGACAGTAGCCTTCGCTTGACACTCATGTTGCTAAAGTAGTTAGGAAAACCTTCTATATCGCCCACCTGATCATGAAGGGATTCACATCTAGATCAAGGGAGGTCATTGTCCCCCTGTACTCATCACTCATTAGACCTATGATTGAGTACAATGCCCCATTCGGAATTTATCTGACCAGACACCTGCTGCAGCTTGAAAGGCCCCAAAAGTTCCTCACCAAAAGGATAAAGGGTCTCAAAAATATGTCTTATGCTGCCCGACTGAAAGAACTCCAGCTCTATTCAGTCTCATACCGCTTGCTCAGAGGTGACCTGTGCCTGACATATAAGGCCATGTCAAACCCAGATTTGATGAATATGCTTCACCTCAAAAAATCTAGATCCCTCAGAACCACAAGGGCAGGAGACTTAAACCTTGACACGGTTATAAATAAAACGTGCTGGAGGGACAGATTCATCACCCAGAGACTCCCTATGCTGGGGAACAAAATCCCAGTACATGTGAGGCAGAGCACCTCGCTGGCCTTGTTCAAGAGGAATCTTGACCAATGGATGGGAGATTGCAGATATACCCCAGGGATTACTTCAGTGTCATTGCTTGACAGAGGCACAGCAAAATGATAGGCATAGTTTTTATTCAAACTAAAGGGGTGGCGAAAGCCACATAACTATGGGCTAGGCTTATAAATGCCCTTGGGCAGATAGCCTAGTATGAACCTATGAACCTATGAACCTATAATGGGAATTTACTAAGATCAATCAACTGATTATTTAGTTTAAAATTGGGATTCCTATGGAAAGGCTGAAAAACCATCATTATATTGCAACAAGTCTACTGATTGGAATAAATTTTGCAAAGATGACACATATGTTTTTAAGTGGTCCATAATCCCATACTTTATCAAACTACTTTTATCCAAAAAGGGTAAAGCTTTAGGATTTATGTTCTGATCTAGCATATGCTTGTAATTGAAGACCACCCAAGTTGGTATCCACTTTGTACTAATTACCTCGTAATTAGCAATTCTTAAACACCTGTTGGTGTTCACAATTAAATAGTATACTTCAAAATTCGGTAACTCAAGTCCTCCTCTACTCTTCGGGGTCATTCATTTCTCATACGATATTCTAGTTTTCTTTGGATCCCAAATAAATTTAGCTAGATCTTTATGAATTTGTTTAAAAACTGTCTTTGTAATTGATACTTGAGCAGACCTAAAGATATACAACATTCGTGGTAACATATTCATTTTCACTATTGATACTTTTGCCAATACCGGTAGTCTTAAATTCCTCCATCTGCCACAATCAGCTACTATTAGTTTCCATACTCATGTAATATTATTACTATAAAAGTCCTTATTATCCGTAGAGAAGCTAATACCCAAATATTTGATATTTTCTTTACGTGATATCTTCCCACCAGGGACATTAATGAAAAAGGTTTAGGGGTTCTTAACGGGAAAATAATAGTTTTCTCCAAATTAATTTTGTAATTAGAGACTTCTGAAAATTCATTTATATCATTTAATATCTTTTCACTATCAGAAATTGGGGTTGTACAATAAATAATAAGATCATCAGCAAATGCCGACATTACTAATTTATTCCTATAAAGTATTGGTGCATTATGATACAGATTTTGCTTAATATATAAAAATAGAGGTTCTAAATAAAGGTTAAACAATAAGGGGGACAAAGGGCAACCCTGCCGTGTACCATTTTTAATCTGTATTCTTTTAGAATAACTCCTATTAATATATAACGTAGTATATGGATTACTATATAATATTTGTAGTATCTGAATAAATTCTTGTGGCATATTGAAATAAGGCAACACATCAAACAAAAAGTTTATATCCACTCTATCAAATGCTTTCTGAGCATCGATTATAAGGGCATAAATATTAGAGTTGTTTTGTTTAGCATACATCATCATATTATGTAGTGTAAGTGTGTTATCGCTAGTTTGTCTAGTTGCCATAAATCCAGCCTGTTCCTTAGAAATTAAATGGATCATAATCTTTTTTAATCTGAATGCTATAATGGTATTTAGAATTTTCATATCCACATTTATTAATGCTATTGGCCTGTAATTATCCGGGCTTTGGGGGTCTGAATTAGCTTTATGTATAAAGATTGTTTTTGACGCATTAAGGTGAGGGTCACTAATTTTATTTCTGATTATGTAGTTAAATACATGAGACAATATTTTACCAAAACTATCAGCAAACTCTTTATAAAATTCAACTGTCAAACCATCAGGACCTGGTGACTTATGTACTTTCATATGTTGAATTACATATACTATCTCCTCTGAAGATATAGGTTTAATCAGATCACCTTGCAGACTCTCTTCTAATTTTGGAAAATTAATTTTTTGCAAGAATCTTTTATTCTGTTTATGTATAGACCTATCAATTTGACCCTCATAAACTTTGGTATAGATTTTTTTCGAAAATATCAATAATATCCTCAGTTTTAGAATACACTGTGTCATTGCATTGTATTTCCGAAATATGTACAGTTGTTTTCGATTGATTTATAATCCTTGCCAATGCTTTTGATGGTATTTGAACATTATTGGCATATTTCACTAAACACCTATGCTCCTGAAGTGTTACTCTACTATTATGCAGCAAGAAGAGATCCCTTTGACATTTCAACATTTCCTTCTCTGTTTAAGCATTAAAATTCTGAATCAGTTCTTTCTCCAGTAGCTTCACTTTTGTTTCTAATTTTTGAATATCATTGTTTTGCCTTTTCTTATAATATGAGGCTTTTTGCAAAAGAAATCCTCTAATTTGAGATTTAGCTGCTGCCCACTCAATATTAGGAGTATGTTCCTGAAGCTTCATCCTATCTGTTAAACCTTTCAGATATTTTACAATTCCATCTATTATATCCTTTTTATTTAACAGATTTGGATTAAGTGACCAATTGTAACCTCTATGCATTCTTGTATCTTTTAAATCTTTAGAAAACCTTAACGAAATATTTGAGTGATCCGATAGATATCGAGTATGTATAACCACTACTGGTTCCAAATTAATTAATGCTTTAGATACCAAGAAAAAATCTATCCTAGACCACATTTTGTGGCATGGTGAATAGAAGGTATACTTAATTGCATTATTAATATTATATGCATAACAAAAGGGGTCATATAATTGAAAATCTTCCTTGAAGTCATTTAATGCTATCCCAGCCTGCTTATTAAATGCTTTTTGTGGACAAGACCTATCCAACTTTGGATTTTGATAGGTATTCCAATCCCCACCCACAATAAAATAATAACCATCATACAGTGTTAAGATTGGATATAATGATGTTATGAAACTTTGTTGGTCATTACATGGTGCATATATATTCAAAAGTAAAAGAGGTTTATCAAACGCATTATCCGATAAAATAACATAACACCATCACCCATTTTGATCCACTTTAGAGTCTAAAATCTTGTCTTTGTATTGAGTTTTAATAATTATAGCTACTCCAGCACTGTTTGTCTTACCTTCTGATGCCACTACCGCTCTAATCCAGTTATTTTTCCTAATATCATCCCACTGATCATTTAACAAGTGTGTTTCTTGTAAAAATGCAAACAGTGCTTTGTCCTGTAGCAATATGTGTAGTAACAGCTTCCTCTTCTTCACGTTCTAGAGCCCTTTAACGTTCCATGAGTCTAATTCCCACATTGACAGGTCTAATTATCCAATAATAGTATAAAAGGGAAATTATCCAATGGATATGTATTAACTGCATACTAAACATAATCTGGAAGCATTTCCTACATCCCGTCCCCAACCAGTGCCTACCCACTTTACCCCTGGACCAGGACTTATATAGGTCTGGTATGTGAAAAAACATGAACAAGGTTAAAAACACAAACATATTTAAAAGCTTCATGTAATAAAACTTAAAACATTTCCTAAACTTACAACCTATATATTCTAACTTAGCTACTACAAAGTCTAAACTAAACATTCCCTAACAAACACTGCTATTGCTCTACAGCTTATGTTCCAACTATTAATTAAGCAAATCTCTATTGTAAGGTATTATTACCATTTAAAGAAAACATTTTAATATATTAACTAGCTACTTATACCTACCCCAAATACCTCTTTTGTTACAATCATTATTTATACACCACTTTTATTGAGAGAGAGAAAGAAAGAAAAAAGAAAACAAAAAAAACACAGACAGAAAAAAATAAATGCATCCCACATTATAATTCTGTACCATACACAATGCCTGCAACTACCAATTATCAGAGTTTTGCAATTGCATGCTTTAGTTCCTAACTATACTGACATTAGTTGTCTGATTAACACCACCCAATAGCCACTATTTACCTATTTATATTCATATATATAGTGCTATACCTTGCACCCACTGCAGATATTGTAAAAATATAATTTGGTTCAAAACTATAAGCATAAGGAAAAAGAAACAGGAAAAACAGATGTTATTATATGCTTCACGTACACATTCTAATGTTATTTACTTATTAAAAAAAACATTAACACATTATGTCAGTTCTTTTCAGATTCTCAAACCAGGAAACCATCAGTAATACTTGCTACGGGGGACCGCTTTCGCAGCCGGACCACAGGAAGTGTTACATCGAAATCCACACTCTCAGCTGCCTTCAAGAGATTTCCTGTTTACCACTCAACGAAAAAAGTTCGTAGAGGTCATAAAAGTTCGGAAAACGGCCAGCAGACCCTCAGATTATCGCAAACAAACAGTTTTATTGCTTTTACAGAGGCCTAAATGACTTAAGCAGGGAACAAAGGATTACCTAAGCCTCGAAGTATAGTACATACTGGATCTGACCTCAGGAGCATGCCAGTCTCAACGGAAGTTTCTTTCAGCCCTCTGATGCAGGTAAAACTTTAAAAACCTTCAGAAACACTCCCTTTGCCTCGTTTTTAGTAGAAACAGAGTATTTAATCCCATCCACCATAAATGTAAGCACATTAGGATATTTCATCTGGAATTTAATTTGCTTGTCAATCAGAAATTTACAGTATGCAGATAAAGACTGCCTAGCTTGCCTTACTTGCAGTGGTAAATCCTGAGCCAGAGATATTTTATTATTTTTCCACATAACAAAGCCACCATTCTTTTTTGCAGTAAAAAGTATTTTGCTAACATCTTGAAAGTTCAATATCTTAGCATATACAGGTCTTGGAATATTAGAAGCTTGTACCTCTCTCAGTGCTCTGTGTGCCCTTTCGATAACAATTTGTTTCACTCCATCAGCATCATTTAACAAAACTTCAAGTATTTGTGTTATAGTTGGTATTAGCTCTGCATACTGAATGTTTTCAGGGATCCCGCTAATAATAATATTTCTCATAGACCTCGCTTCTAAATCAGTAAGTTTGCTTTGCATGGCTTGTAACTCCACATCATGTACCTTTGTTTTCTTCTCCAGCAAGTCTATTTTGTCCTCGGTTTTTGAAATTCTAGCCTCTGTTTTGTCAATTCTCTGCAGCAACTGATTACATGAAACTCCAAAAGTTTGTATTTGAGTAGTCAGGTCCTTTAAAGCTTCTTGTATAGGCAACAAAGCATGTTTGATATCGTCCATGTTCAGTGGCTGATCAGTTTTAGATCTAGTCTCTGGTTTCTGTTGTTCCTGCTGTCTAGTAATTCTTTGTTTTTTCGCACTCCCATCCTTTACTGGTGACTGTAATTCCGACAGCTTTGTTTTGGTAGTAGTTGTTTCCATGCTTTTTCCTTCTTGTGACATTTTCCTTTCCCCAAGCTGACAGGTAAAATGAAGAATGCAGACAGTCCTTTGTTTATTTCTCTCTTCAGAGCTAGCTAATCACTTGGAATCCTGATAGATAAAGACTTTTTTCCACTTTTTTTCCTGGTTATAGATTAATTAAGTGTAGATGCATCTTTTTTTACTTTAATTTGATGTTCAAACCTCTTGGTATCGACTCAGGTTACAGATTTTTCTCAGGTTTATTGAGGAGCTGCAGGTCAGCAGTGTTTGCAGAATGGCAGCCATCTTTGAATCTGCTAATTTAATAATTCTGATATTACATTTCTGTGCTCTTAAGGAACATTTAATTAATATAAAAATGTGCATCAGAAGATTTTTAAAAATAAGTAGTCAAAACAATTTTAAAAATAAATACAGCTAAAATCAAGCTAATGCCTTCAGTTTAAAATTAAGAGATCATAAAGTGTATATTAACTGGGGTGTAAATAAAAAGTATAACTATTTAGTACTTTGGGCAATAGTTTCTGAAAAGATATGCAGCATTTGAAAGTGCAAATTGAAAAATATGCTTATGCATTGTATCATTTTAGCCTACTAAAATATTTCATTACTGATAACTATAAATACAAACATAAATAGTAATCTCATACATGGTACATACTTATGAAAGGGTTAGCAATTATTACCAACATCTAAATGGAATATAAAGACCTCTGTAAGGTAAATGTTTTTTAGACCTACACTTGAGAGCAAAATAAGATATGAGAAACAAGTAAGTGATTATCAACATGAGAATAGTTGCTAACTTGTTTTAAGATAGTAAGAAGAGAACTGCTAGAAAGTGTTTTAGTAGGAAACAGAATGTTAGCAGAGCAGGTGTAACACGATACTGAATACTAATATAACACATTGGAAGGGGTTTCCCTTTTTTGTGTCTTTTGGCTTTTCCCGGTTAGGGGTCGCCACAGCGGAACTCTGGTCTGCTAATGATTGGCAGTAGATTTTCACGTGCTGGCTTGCCGGGTCTAAAGCACAACCTTCAATGAAGGAACGCCCATTCACGCATGTCGACACACAGAAGATGCTCTAACTGAGAATTGAACGGGCAATGTCTAACTGTGAAGCAACAACTCTACCGCAGCACCACCACCGCGGGAAGGGGTTTCCCTACACATCATTAAGTGCAAACTGGATGAGGTCCCATTGGATCAAGTCCAACTCATGGATTTTCTGCTACTCATCTGCTGTGTTCCATAGGAAACCCTTGCTTTTTGTGATTTCTAAGTATGCACTAGTAACAATTTAATTTACCCAGACTTATCCTTTCTTTGTGCTAGCATGACTGCAGAAATGGTATAAGTTTTAGGAGTGTGGAGGTCTTGCCTATTTTAGTGCATAATTTTTCTATATTGATTAGCTGTTCCTTTAGAGTTTGGAAAGTTAATGTTTGAATTATTAAATCAACATGATCTGTTACTGGACACATTACTTGTCCTATTTTTTGGAACATCTTGATTTGGTGAGGAAACATTCTCAGTTATGTAAACTAAAATAGCCACAGCGCCAGTATACTGTCTTATCACACTCCCTTTACATTGGGAAATTAATTTCTCTTTTGCCATTATTCAGTCTATATCATGTGCTTGGCTTTCTGAAAAAAGGATTATAGACAGTTTTTTGGTTGAATTTAATTCCCAGCCAGTTGTGCTTGGTGAGTTGGTTCTTTGCTGAGTTCTAACATGATGCGTCCTATTAGAAGTGCTTGAAATATATAGGTGTAGATATCTTAATTATTCTAAAAAAAATATTTGTTTAAACAGCTCCTGTCTACCTTATTTCTGAATATTCTGGGAGTTGTCAATTTAAAATGATGCTGATTTAACAACCTTTAACTCAAACACTAAAGACTGACTGACTCATCAGGAATTTATTATTTCTAAATTTATGTTTTGAGGTGACAGTATTACTTTGCAGTATTCTGAACGTTTCAATGTGCTGGGATATATCCGACAATAGCCTCTATTAGCCTTTCAACATAGCACTGTTGAAGCCAAACTAAGGTGATACTTTTAACACCTTTAAGGATATATCTGATATTGTAAATCTTTATTCATTCCTTACTGATAGGACTTCGTTTCTGTCCTCGAAACCGACACAGCCATTTCCAAGCTTGCTCTAGCTAAAAACTCTCAGCTAACACCTACCCGTAATGCCCCTGTCATAGTCTCTTCAGATCTCATTTGCTGTGTTCCTCATCAGATGTGCCTAGCCTCTCTCTCTCAAAGCTGTGTGGAAATTTTGTGTTTTTTGTGTAGTTTTCTCTCAAAACTTTGTCCTTTTTAGTAAGTTTCGCTTTTTTCTTCCTTCACCTGTAATCTGCTTCTAATTCCTACTCTCTACCTTTGGTAGTTAACCTTTTACCATCATTGGTACTGACCCTCTCTTCTACCTTTGGTAGGCCCTCTTTTTACCACTTGTGGTATTTCTAAATACCAGCATTGGTATTCTCTCCGTTCCCTCTTTATCGTCTCAAAAAAAAAAAAAAAACTTCCTTTTCTTTTCCCTTGTTGTTGTTTCCTTCTGAGTATCTCTTTGTTGTCAGTATTATGTCAGACAAAGTTAAGTTGGGGTTTAAACAGTGCAACAAGTGTGGTCTAAAGATGCCCAACTCGGACGGTCATGCTCGCTGCAGTTACTATTTGGGCGTGGACCATATAAATGCTTCTTGTGACATCTGCTCTAGTTTTAGCAGTTGCACTCTAGCAGAGTGCAAAAACAAGTTAATTTTGAAAGGTTTAGTCAAAACGCCTTTTTTGGAGGCTCTCTCTGGGTCAGAGGTCTCACCACCTCCTGAAACCAAGAAACACAAGGAAAAATGGAGTCACTCAGTTCCTACATCCCCGACTGTTATGGAACCGAGTCGGCACCGAGCTTCTCAGGTGCCCTCGGTGCAGACCTCTTCGGCACCAGGCCCTGTGTCTTCCCCCTCGGTGCTGGCTCTGATGTTGACTCATATTTTGGTTACAGTTTTGGCACCATCAGCTTTGGTGCCATCCTTGGTTCCAGCACTGGCATTGATGACTATACCCACTTCGGCACCATCCCCTGCCATGGTGCCGGTAGTTTATTCGGCTCCACAGACTATGACCTTGGTTCCTAAAGTTGAACATCTCCCAAGAACCAGATACTCTCCAACTTACAACCCTTTTTCAGGGCACCAGTTTAGCCCTTTTCTTGAAAGACCTGACTCTCCTTCAGCAGCCTCCTATAGATCCACAAGGAGCCTTTCTGAACAAAATGTAGTGCGGGTTGTGGACCAGCTTTTGGCAGCTAGGGGATTGCCTACCCCAGCTAGACCATCTGTTCCCTTTGGCTCACAATCCTTCACAGCATACGCACTGTTTATCCTCCTCTGGCCTCTGCCCAGGCTCCGGAGTTCTCGGTACTGATGACCACCCTGGTGCATACTGTCTCGGCTCTGACTGCAGAGTTTTCCCTGTCAGCACTGACCTCCCTTACTGCATCGGCTCTGTTGGAGCCGGTACACTCTCAGAGCAGTGTTTGGACTGTCAGCACCTTGGTACCTAGCCTGGTGCCTGTTTTTTCGCTGGCGCCATCTATGTCCACAGCTCCAACAGCTTCCAGTCCTCTTGGAGCTCCTCACCTGGAGGCAGGTTCCTCAGGGCCGGGTGTGACCCCAGTTCCAAGGTTGTCCTTCTCGGTTCCGGGCTCCCATCCCTCCTTGGGTAGGCCTGCTTTCCAAGTGATGGAGAGGGTCCTTGCCTCCACAGGCTTGCACTCAGCACCAATGGCATTGACACCAGAACCCCTCTCTAGCATGCAGCTGTCCCAACCCCCTACTTTGGGATCCCAGGCACGGGAGCCGCAAGACCTCCCTTTGATTGGAACCCTTTCTCTGGAGTCCTCCTCAGAAGATTCCACTGGGGGAGCCAGCCTGGAAGAAATGGTGCAAGAGGAAGCACCTTAATTCTCCTGAGGAATCTATCACTGAGGACACTGATTGCAATGAGGGAGAGCATCTTAGAGATATAAGATATAAAAATGAACTGAGTCCTATAGCCAATCATTTTCAAGAGATGCATGGGGGTTCAGATAGGGTTTAATTTTTTCATTTCTTGCAAAACCTTTCTTGCCTAGAGGGAGTTACTATGTTGCTAAGTTACTGGAGTTAGAAACTAGAATGATATTTAAATTTCAGACTCTAAGGCTTAGTGGCTTAAATCAATAAGTTGGTATTTAGCACATTTTCAGGGTCCTGACAGCTTAGTAAAATGCATATAAAATGTATTTAAAGTAGGATGATTTTCATAGGGTGTTTTGTATGGATTTTGTGTGGATGTATATGTTTAAAAAACAAAAAAGAGAGCTTGAGAACGCAACCCCGATAAAAGTACCTGTTTTATTGTAACTGTTTTATTGTAACGGGGTTGTGTTCTCAAGCTCTCTTTTTTGTTTTTTACTAGTTTGTTTTGTGTCCTTTGTTGGTTCATGGATTTATATATTTGATGTTTTGTATTTTTTATAATTCTTTATATTAATTGTGATATATATATATATATATATATATATATATATATATATATATATATATATATATATATAATGTGTAATTCTTTTAAATGAAAAAGTCTATGTAAAATCAATTAATAATTAATTAATTTATTGGATCATGTTAAGTGGCTGCTTGTATTTGGATATTTAAGGCAGCTGTAATTGTATTATTGTGATCCTTGAAGGCGAACTGCCGAGGTGCCAGATCACTGTTGCTGTATTAAAATAGAAGTTGCTGCTGGTTTGCTGGTATAATTTGTGTTTTTCTTCAATAATATCCAGAGGCTACCAGAATCCCTGATGTGACACCCAATCAGAAGGAGGTAGCAGCCTTAGAAATAGAAAAGCTACTAAGAAAAAAGAGTCATCCAACCAGTCCCCCCAGACCAGAGAGGATCCGGGTTTTACTCAAGGTTCTTTTTAGTGCCAAAAAAGACAGGGGACTGGAGACCAATCCTGGATCTCAGCCTATTGAACAAATTTATCAAACCTCAAAAATTCTGGATGGTCACGATACAGTCCATTCTCCCCTTTCTAGGGAAGGACAACTGGATGTGCTCTATAGATCTCCAGGATGTGTATTACCACATAAAGATGGATCAGCACTCACAGAGATTTCTCTGCTTCTGGCTGGGAGCCGATCACTACCAGTTCAGGGCACTGCTATTCGGTCTCTCGACAGCCCCCTGAGTGTTCACCAAATGTATGGCAGTTGTAGTAGCTCATCTTCGACTACAAGGATTCTAGGTGTTTCCATATCTAGATGACTGGCTCCTTACTGCCTCAACCATGAATCTTCTAACCTGCAGCCTCTCTTACACTCAAGGCCTCACTCTCCGCTTGGGGATTATGATCAACAAGGACAAATCTCAAATATTCCCAAGAAAAACACTGGAATTCATTGGAGCGGTCTTCGACACATCCTGTCAAGCTTCCCTCCCTCCTCACAGGCTTTTGAAAATAAGACACCAGATCCAAGCCCTCCTTCCACAGACCTTTGTACCCGCATGCCTTGTACTGCAACTCTTAGGCTCCATGGCAGCTGCCATTACCCTAGTACCACTGGCAAGGTTGCACATGAGAACATTACAGTGGCTCCTTTCTTCACAATGGTCAATTTTAACCCACCCACTCGATCACATGATATGCCTTACACACCTTTGCAAGAAAGACATGCTATGGTGGATAAAGCCAGAATCGAATCTTTGGTGTCGACCATTCTGTCTCCCTCAACCCGGGAGCACAGTGACAATGGATGCTTCCCTGTTAGGGTGGGGAGGGCATTTCCAGGGAAAGATGATCCAAGGCACCTGGACCCCATGGAGGCTAATTTGCACATAAATGTCCTGGAACTGAGGGCAGTTCTCTTAGCATTGCAAGCATTCCATACATCCCTCCCTTCTGGGACCATTGCAATTCAATCAGATAGCATGTCAGTCATCTGGTATATCAACAAACAAGGCAGAACCAGGTCTTACCCCCTGTGTTGTGAAGCAATGAGGATTTGGCACTGGGCAATAGCTTCCAACCTTTCTTATAGCAATGCACATTCCCGGGAGCTCCAACCTTATTCCGGACAATCTGAGCAGGAACATCCTGATGTCTTACGAGTGGTCCCTCAATCCTGTAATAGTGTATCGGATCTTCTGCTCCTGGGGCAGGCCTTGCTGTGATCTGTTTGCTTCCCCTTTAAACAACAAATGCAGAAGCTACTTTGCCCTGATCCCCCCTCAGGGGGAATCACAGAGGGATGCTCTAATGCACGATTTGCCCCGGGTCTACTGTATGCCTTTCCCCCATTTGTCCTCATCCCGAAATTCCTCCAGAAAGTTCAAAGACTGGGAAGCAAGGTGATCCTCATTGCCCCTTATTTGCCCAGTCAAATCTGGGTTCCTTTCCTATGGCCTCATCTGATTCACAGCCCATGGATCCTGGATCAATCTCAAGGTCTGCTGTCTCATTCTCATAGATTGATTCACCCCAATCTCCACAGCCTCAAGCTCACAGCTTGGTTCCTCCACTTCCAATGATTGCCAGGCTGCCTGATATCTCATCTCCCATTCGTGAGATTTTTCTGGCTTCACACAAACCTCCCACCAGAAAAATGTATTCTGGTAAATGGACTAGGTTCTCTACTTGGGGCCAAAGATCAGAACATAGACTCTTTCTCTCTGCCTGTTCAAAAGATCCTACAATACCTGACTACTCTTCTACATGTAGGAGCCGCAGCATCGACAAACACTGTGCATTTAGCAGCTATCGCAAATTTTTATAATGGATTTGATAATTCTTCTATGTCACACCGTCTGTGCAAAACCTTTTTGGAAGTAGTATTACATGTTAAACCTCCTGTTAAGCCCCCCCCTAGAACCCTGGGACTTGACTTTGGTACTTCAGTCATTAACAAGCCCTCCTTTCAAGCCTTCTGATTCATGTGGTATAAAATTTTTATCATGGAAGACTCTACTTCTAGTAGCACTTACCTCAGCAAGAAGAGCAGGCGCGGCTCGTGGCATCGGGCTGCCGGACTGCAGCCCCCTCAAAATAAAAAATAGAACAAAAAATTATTTTTTGAAATTTCGCAGACTTCAAGCATGCGCAGTAGTCCTGACTACTGTCGGTCTATGCGCATGCTCAAGGCAGTCCCCATAGGGGGACACAAGGAGACATCTGTGCACTTTTAAAGTGCACAGACTCACTAGGATTATGGGTCGCATCCGGACTGCAACAGCAGCAGTCAGGACAGTCTCATCGTCAGGAAGGCACTTTGGGATCTCATCGGGCTTTGCTTGGGATCTCGCGGGTCTTTGGAGTATTGCACAGGCAGGATATATTCAGGTAGGTGTATGGTGCTTTTTACTTGTATTTTACAATGTTTATACTGGATTGTGTGTGTATGGTGCTTTTATGTTTATACTGGATTGTGTGTGTATGGTGCTTTTATGTTTATACTGGATTGTGTGTGTATGGTGCTTTTATGTTTATACTGGATTGTGTGTGTATGGTGCTTTTATGTTTATACTGGATTGTGTGTGTATGGTGCTTTTATGTTTATACTGGATTGTGTGTGTATGGTGCTTTTATGTTTATACTGGATTGTGTGTGTATGGTGCTTTTATGTTTATACTGGATTGTGTGTGTATGGTGCTTTTATGTTTATACTGGATTGTGTGTATGGTGCTTTTATGTTTATACTGGATTGTGTGTGTATGGTGCTTTTATGTTTATACTGGATTGTGTGTGTATGGTGCTTTTATGTTTATACTGGTGTGTGTATGGTGCTTCTATGTTGTGTGTGTATGGTGCTTCTATGTTGTGTGTATATGGTGCTTCTATGTTGTGTGTGTATGGTGCTTCTATGTTTTGTGTGTGTGTGTATGGTGCTTCTATGTTTTGTGTGTATGGTGCTTCTATGTTTTGTGTTTATGGTGCTTCTATGTTTTGTGTGTATGGTGCTTCTATGTTTTGTGTGTATGGTGCTTCTATGTTTTGTGTGTGTGTGTATGGTGCTTCTATGTTTTGTGTGTGTGTGGTGCTTCTATGTTTTGTGTGTGTGTGTAGGGTGCTTCTATGTTTTGTGTGTGTGTGTAGGGTGCTTCTATGTTTTGTGTGTGTGTGTGTGTGTGTGTGTGTGTGTGTGTGTGTGTGTGTGTGTGTGTGTGTGTGTGTGTGTGTGTGTGTGTGTGTGTGTGTGTGTGTGTGTGTGTGTGTGCCCCAGGTGCTCATGGTGGTGTGGTAGGGAATACCTCAGGCTTGAACCCTGTACCCTGTAGGGTGCTTCTATGTTTTTTGTGTGTGTGTGTGTGTGTGTGTGTGTGTGTGTGAAAATGCCCCAGGTGCTCATGGTGGTGTGGTAGGGAATACCTCAGGCTTGAACCCTGTACCCTGTATGCAGGTGTTAAAGACTTGAGTTCCCTACCCACCACCATTTGTAAATAAAATTGCAGATTTTTGCCTCATATTCGATCTGATCTGTTCCTCATAATATCTGGTTTGTAAATGTTGCAATGCTTGATATTTGATGGTGTAGTAGTAGCATTGTTGCCTTACAGCTGCAGGTTCTCGGGTTTGATTCTTGGCTGTGGTTCCTTCTTTGTGGGGTCTGTATCTTCTCCCTGTGTTTGTGTGGGTTTGCTTTTGTGTCCTTCCATGTTACAAAGACATGTCTGCATTATTTCTTCCTGGGCCTCTGCTGAAAATTGTTTTTTTGTTCCAAGTCAGACTGTCCTGATTAAAAAATGTTAAATAAAATTGACAGGCATTTGAATTTCAGACTTAAGGGTTTCTGAATGCTTAATTCCTTCCATATTTGATGGTGCAGTGGTAATATTGTTGCCTCACAGCTATAGGTTTTCTGGTTTGATTCTTGGTTGGGGTGGCTTCTGTGTGGAGTCTGCATCTCCTCCCTGTGTTTGTGTGGATTTGCTCTGGTGCCCTGCCATTTTACAAAGACGTGTCTGCAGTATTAATCCCTGCATCTCTGCTGAAAATTGGTTTTGTTCTGTCCGCAGTAAAATTGACAGGCATTTGAATTTCACACTTCAGGTTTCTGAATGTTTAATTCCTTGCATAATTGATGGAGCAGTGGTAGTATTGTTGCCTCACAACTATAGGTTTTCTGGTTTGATTCTTGGTTGGGGTGGCTTCTGTGTGGAGTCTGCATCTCCTCCCTGTGTTTGTGTGGATTTGCTCTGGTGCCCTGCCATTTTACAAAGACGTGTCTGCAGTTTTAATCCCTGCTGAAAATTGGTTTTGTTCTGTCCGCAGTAAAATTGACAGGCATTTGAATTTCAGACTTCAGGTTTCTGAATGTTTAATTCCTTGCATAATTGATGGTGCAGTGGTAGTATTGTTGCCTTACAGCTATAGGTTTTCTGGTTTGATTCTTGGTGGGGGTGGCTTCTCTCTGCATCTCCTCCCTGTGTTTGTGTGGATTTGCTCTGGTGACCTGCCATTTTACAAAGACGTGTCTGCAGTATTAATCCCTCTGCTGAAAATTGTTTTTGTTCTGTCCGCAGTAAAATTGATCGGCATTTGAATTTCAAACTTCATGTTCTTCAGAATACATAGTAGCACAACCTTTTTTTCTAGCAATTTTCTAAGTTTATAAGATGAATATTTTAAATTTGTCCCTATTTTTGGGACTGTATTCCCCATTATTGGCTTCGTCCAGGTTTTTGTGCTAAGGTTGACAGCTATGGCAAGAACTGAATTCACTGAATATGTTTGAGGGCTGTATTCCCTCATTACTGGGTTTGTCCAGGTGTTTTGTACTAAGAGGTTGACAGCTATGGTGAGAACTGAATTCACTAAATGATAGCCATTTAAGTTTTAGTCTTCCTCTCTTTTACAAAGCAGCTGATGTGGCGTAGTGGTATGTTACTCTGACTGTTTTTTACTCAGGGACCTTGGCAGTAAAATATATGGTGGCAAGACAACATTTTATTCTAGCAACTTTCCAAGATTATACAAGCAATGTTTAATGTGCCCCTGTTTTCTGGGCTTTTGACCCCCCCCAATAGATTTTGGCTTTTTCCAGTTTTCTTGAGCTGTGAAGTTGAGATGCAGTTGAGTATTGAGTAGATTTTACAAGGAGCTGAGAGCTGCAGGGGAATAGAAGTTTAGTGCTTTGCCTAGTTAATACTATAGCACAACAGGTTGTGTACTTGCTTTTGATGCAGAAGGCTGTGGGTTCTACTCCCACAAAGGGTGGATGCTGCCGTACTAAGAATGTTCTCCTTGGTGAAAATACTAACTATGAGTTTGTTATCAGTTTGCCATCCATTTCCTCTTGCAATATTATTACTAGCTTATCATTTTTTAATGTAATATAGGCAATTTATTCCTGAGGGGCAACAGACACTTTATTTTTCGATGAAATCATGAAATATAAAGGTGATTGCCAGCAGCAACCGCTTCATTAGTTACAGATTTCTTTAATGTGGAATTATTTAGATGACTTACTTCAGAGATTGTGCATATTTACTGATAATGGACTGTAGAATTGTGCATATTTACTGATAATGGTGGACTGTAGAGTTGTGCATGTTTACTAATAATGGTGGACTGTGGAATTGTGCATATTTACTAATAATGGTGGACTGTAGAATTGTGTATATTTACTAATAATGGTGGACTGTGGAAGTCTGAGTAGACTTTTTATGATAAATGTTCTCAACTGGGCAGTTTTGCCATTATGGGTGCATATGGTTTGTTTCATTGCTTACTGGAAAAATGTTCAAAACAAATTTAAAACACCCTCTAACAAGTGTACTGTATTGTACAAGGAATATAATTTTAGTACAGTGAGGAAGGTGTATCAAAGAGCACATGTATGTTTCATATGCAAGGGGCCTATGATTCGAAAACAGCCCAAAATTAATCTTTATCTGCCACTGGCAAAATGTATTTTCTTTGAATGTGGGTTTCAATGCTGTTTCAATGAATGTAAGTTTCAAGGGCAGAGAAGTTTTAATGCTAAGTTTTCATTGTGAGACTGCATTGCTTTGTTTAACAGACGACTTAGTGTTTGTGCTGTAAAATACAAAATAAAACTTTCAAATGAAGTCCAACTCATCATAGAAGTAAAGCGGTATGCACATTAGTGTTCATGGTAAATGGATTGAAATAGCCAAGTAATGGTTCATTGGAATGGCTGCAGAGGCTCCATTCAACCATTATTTTGTCAGGGGGGAAGGGCAGCAAACTCAGACAGGCCCAGCTGAACTATACCTCCCAACTGTCCAGATTTTCAAAGAATGAATAGATTTTTGCTTCTTATTTTTGGTTTGTTGTTCATAAAATTTGTAGTTTTAATTCCTAAATGATTTGCCAGAAGTCACTAAATAATAAGTTTCAGACTTCATAACCTTCAGAAAAATGCATGTTAAAGTAAGAGCTGTTCTATCAACTGTCTCAATTTATACAAGAGCAATTTTTAGTACTGTTTATATGTGCCCCAATATATTTGGCCTTGTTCAGATTTACTGCATTAACAGGTTGAGAGGTACATGCAAGTAAATTGCTTTATAGAATTAGGCATAGCCAACCTCTCAACTGTCCCCAATTTTTGGCTCAAAATGTTGCTCTTCCCCTTAATAATCCCTCCATAAAATAGCAATTTTGGAAGAAAACATGGAGGGTTTACAATTAAGAAATAACTGTAATAATCAAAGTTATAGATTACTTGAAATGCATGTAGATTCTTTTATTTTGTCAGCTGCTCAAGGTAGCAGTACTAATATTAAAGTGTCCCTTCTTTGACAGGTAGCAGCTGTATTGTGTGTCTATTTTATATTTTTGCATCACATTTTTGGTCCATTTTTCATAAAATTGTGTTTTTGGCAAATTAGTGACAAATCACTAAAGACTGAAGTTAGAAAATGACAGGCATTTGAGTTTCAGATTTTATACCCTTCAGAAAATTCATACTAATGCAAGACCTATTCTATTATCTTTCTAAGTTTATTAGAGCAATATTTAAAAATTGTCCTTATTGTTGGGCCTTTGTCCCACTTCTGTGTATGGCTTTGTCCAGATTTCTTTCTTTTGAGGTTGAGAGGTATGACAAATGTGTCAGGGCCATCACAGTCAGCCAGAGAGATTTCAAATTGTGACATGCTTGTTGCACCCCACTCCCCCCATGTAGTGACTCTGTATGTGTCCAAGCAAGGCAAGGAGTAGTTGTATCTACCTTGGATGGGGAGGACACACTGCATAAGTACTCCTTGATTTTGCAGAATGGTCTGGTTTCTGTCATATTTTTGTACTGTTGATTTATGCTTATTACTCAGATTTATGCTTATTACTCAAAGTGGCTGTTGCTCTGTGTTTAAGTAGCAATGCTTTAATGACCATAAGGTAAGCTTGTCTGAGATCGTAAGATGCAAGTAAGCTTTAATAAACATACTGTTAAAGAATTGCCAACATTGAAAGCCTTTCTGTTGTTGCCATGCAGAGAATACTTGACTAGATAATGTATAAGCCTTGGGTATTAAAGGACAGGATTCCATTATTTTAAAAAGCTCATTACACTTGTTGGAGACTTCCCGTCATCTCTACAGACTTTACCCGTAAACAAAACAGAATGCCAATCATGTGTGGTCCATAACCTGTACAGTAATCCTTTAAGCAATGTATCTTGAGCTTGTTTCTTGTTTGCTTTTCATTTTTTACTTTTATCATGTTTTCCCCATGAAACAAGTTGTCAGGCAGCAGGTCTTTTTGGATAAGAAACATTTTTACAAGTGGGGCATCACATAGATTTCTACTTTCAGCATGTTACTTGGTACTTTAATAAAGCTGAATATATTATAATTAGAACTGCAGTGCAAGGAGAAGTGGTTTGAGTTGAGTGCTTCTGGTTTTTCTTATACTTGATTTTGACTGGCATTCCAGTAATGTATTTAAAAAGTAATTTATTTTTTCATGCCTCACAACCTTTTGTTTCCATCTAGATATTAAGTAAGCTGTCATGCAGCCAATGCATTGAAATATTTTTATTCTTCTACACTTATTTTTGTCTTGATTGGACTTTCATAATGATGGTTTGCCACCCAGGGCAGCGTATTTAATTAAAGTTAGTTTTTTGTGGTTCTGTGCATAGCTCCTTCCCTTTCTGGTTGACCACACCCCTCCCCTTGACCCCACCCATTCAGCTGTCTCCTGCAGCCCCCCTGTGATTTGAAGTCACCAGCCGCCACTGAAGAAGAGTATCTGAGTTGCAGGCCTTGAGTGTCAAGAGACCATACTTGAACTTCCACAGGGATAGTGTCCCTTCGTACTGACCCTTCCTTCTTGCCCAAAGTAATTTCTGGATTTTCCATCAACCAATATATTGACCTGCTGGTTTTCTTCCCTCAGCATTTAAATAGAGGGGAGTATCTTTTGCACTCCCTTGATGTTCATAGGCAGTTTCATTTTTATTTGGACAGGACTAAATCTTTCAGGAAAATGGATCAATTGTTTGTGGCCTTTGCAGGTCCCAGATTGGGTAAACCTGTCTCCAAAGTGAGTCTACCCTCCTGGCTTAGAAACATCATTACCTTTATCTACCATCAGAATAAGCTATCCTTACCTTCCAGAATAAAGGCTCATTCTACTAGATTGATGGCTACTTCTGTGGCTTTTCATTCCAGAGCCTCTATGGATGATATTTGCGCAGCAGCCACTCGGGCAATACCTCATACCTTTATCACTCATTACAAACTGGATTTGGCTTCCAAGGGACGAACATCTTTTGGTTCTATGGTGCTCAGAAATATCCTTCCTTAGGGCCACTCAGGACTCAAGTAACTGGGGACTCGGTCCTATCAGTAAGGAATGAATAAAGATTTACAACATCAGATAAAGTAGTTATATCTTACCATAATGTTCTATCTGTGTTATAGATCTTTATTCATTCATTACTTCCCGCCCTCCTTCCCCCTGCCTGGACTCCTGGTGGACTTTAGGAACTCCTGGTTAGGGTATTTGTTCAGACAGAGCCTCCTACTCTTTCTCTTACTATCTCTATAATATAGGGGTGGGCAAACTCGATCTGAAGAGACTATGAGAGGGGCATTATGGGTAGGTCTTAGCTGAAAGTTTTTGGCTGGTGCATGCTTGGAAATGGCGTGTCAGTTCCAAGGATGGAACCAAAGTCCTACAAGTAATGAATGAATAAAGATCTAAAACACAGATGGAACGTTATGGTAAGACCTAACTTCTTTTTTTGACAACTGACTCTCCCAAAGCATTAAAAAAAGTTTCTTTAAAACTGCCACTCTGATATTAAGTTATACTGGTACATGCACAATAATCTTTGTGCTGTATAACTTTTTGCTTTTCCTGTAATCTAATCTCTTAGCAAGATGATCATTTATCAACCCAAAGACTCAAAACTTTATTCATAAAATAAACTTTATCTGCTTTAGCACAGACTAGAATATTAAGTGACATAAGGTTCTGTTACACCTCTGAAAGCTTCACACCTGGACAAATATGACATATTGACTAGAGTTAGTCATGGTTCAGTGTTACTGAAGACTTCAAGTGCTCACTTTACTTATAGTGTTGATTCACAAGAGCCTGAGACATATATCTATCTATCCAGTGAAATAATCATTTTTCTTTGGAGTTTACTTCTATAGCCTCTGTTTAATTAGATAATTTGCATTTATTGTCTAGCAATGTTTCTGCAACATTATTCAGTAAGGTATAGAGATAATGATGCATGTAATTGACTAAGATATTACCCAGAAATCTATTTTTTCTATTGACCGGTGTAATGTTTCTGGTGTCATTTTTTCCAACTTTTTGTAAAATTTGGTTTCACCATTAAACAAGAGGTTATTCCTAGATGTACTCTCCTAATTTAAAAAAACAAACAAACAAACCAAAGTATCCAAATATATTCATGTGTAAAATCATACACTTCAACTACTTTGAAAAAAAAATGTCATCAAATGACAATCTTCAGTAAGAAGCAACATGCTAATAACTAACCACTTGATTCATATTATGAATATGTTACACATACATAGCTAGGTGTTATGGTGCCCTGTGTACCCCCTCCACCAACTCTGTGACGATGACAAAAACGACACAAAAAAAAGCTCCTATCTTCCATGTTGATGAGCAAAAAAAATAAAAACTCTGTTGCTCTGAGATGATGAGTACAACGACAAGTTCTTCTTTGGATACTGTCTAAATACCACATACAGAGTACTGAAGCACTTTAAGCACTTAAGTATTTCTGAATGCTGGTACTGCACTGCCCCCCCCCCCCCATGGCATCTGATGATTGCTTCTTGCCACCTTCATCCTGCACTAGCTATGCCTCAGATCATAACGAATGTTAAGAGTTACAGATGGTAATGATGAGCACAGCTGTGCTTAGCATATTATCACAATCCTTTATTTTGGAAGCTTCCACCAACAGCACTAATTCCTTCCTTATACTGTTTCATCAAAAAAACTTTAGGCCATTTAAAAAAACAAAACAAAACAGTTTTTGTTTTAGATACTGTCAAACTGTGTTTGGTCAAAATAAGAACAGGCACTCTGGCATTTAACAAAGTTTGTAGTGCCTTCTTGTGCAGAAAACAAGAAAGCTGTCTTGGTATCAAGTCATAGAACAATGTAGCCTAATGAGGGAATGGACCGAAAGGCACAGAAAATGAGGTATGCAAATGATGGCATAATGACATGCAAATGAGTTAGTTCAGTGTAGTAAGAACATGATGGCAATGCATATGACAATAGGGGAAATTGCAATTAATAGTCATTGGATGCAAAGTGGAGCAAGTGCTTGTGTCAGAGTATAAAGGCAAACAGCATTTCAAAAAAGCTGCGTTCTAAACAGAATAGTGGCAGCAGTAGCAACATATACAGCAAAGCATTTACTTAACTGAAGCAGTGGTCTCCCAGGTGAGTGACTTTGTCACTGACACAAAATAAAGTAGAATCTGCAGTGGCTAACTTCACACCAGCTGGCATATAAACACCTCCAGGACTAGCTGCATACAGTTTCTAGGCATTGGTTGACATGTATTGCCCAGAGACTGGAGCTAGTGGAATGCTTGGACATTTTATACTCATGGATACAAAAGTATGTGTAATACATGCCATACTGACTAGAGGAACTTTTCAGAGAACCTGGGACACCTTGGGTATTCTGTATACATCAGCCTACAGAATGCTTAAGATTTCCTCAGCATGTTACTTCCATATCAGCTTTACCAATACACCAGGAAGGACAGTCACTATCACACATGGTTACTGTGATACATCTACTTCCAAGAAGCGTTAGAAGCAATATATTGCATCAATATGGCATCAAAGGCTCTGGACAGTATCCATGGACAGTTTTACATCAATAGAAAGGCTACCATTTTATTAAATGTCGGGTACTATGAGACACACGGGCTACTAACCACTCAGCCCACACAGCACCCTGGCAGTGCCTGTGCACACAAGTCATCTGTATCACTGCTTCTTAAATGGAAACATCCCACAGGCCAAGTAGTATGTAAGTGCAGGTACAGTGGTATACTAGCATATCTACAGTCATGTACATGACAGGTATGCAGCACTAACCCCCTCAATCCTGTCCTTAATATATTATAGGTGTTGCATCCCCCCCAGCCCTGGTTGATGATACTCTTACAGAACCAACAAAATTTGGCTAATAAGCAGTACAACATCATGCACAGTCAAACCAGAAATGTGGTAGGGAGTGTGTTTGCCCTAAGTCCCAATTCCACTATGAGAACACATCTGAAAGGGCACTGTAGAATGCATCTGCTGCAACCTGACAGATATCTGTGACATGCTGCCTAAACTTCTCAACCTCTTAGCATAAAAGGCCCCAAAATAGGGACAAATTTTAAACATTGCTCCTATAAATTTAGAAGTTTGCTAGAATAACAGGACTTTCATTAGCATGCATTTTACAAAAGATATGAAGTTCGAAACTCAAATGTATGTAATTATTTAGTGACTTCAACACTCAATGATTCACCAGAAAAACACGTATTTTATTATTTTATTTATTTAGCATTTGTTAACCGGGAAAGTCTGACTTGGAACAAAGCCAATTTTTAGCGGAGGCCCAGGGAGAAATGCTCCATATTTTATGAGGAACATACCAAAAATATGAATCAAAAATCTTGACATTATGTGAAATGCTGGACAGTTGGGAGGTATGATGCTGCATTCTACCAAAGAAAATTGCATTAGGTCCACAAAGATTACTTATAAAACAAACAATAAACCTGGGAATGTGTACAATAAAGCTCACAGACAGTTGAATTGTCTTCCTTTAATGTCACAACCAAAGCACAAAAACAAAGCTCTGCATAGAGCTTTGCTTTTGTGCTTTGGTTGTGACATTAAAGGAAGAGAATTTGACTGTCTGTGAGCTTTATTGTACACCTTCCCAGGTCTATTGTTTGCTGCATTTTGCACAATATTCTCTGTTGTCAGGCAAACCAGGCAGCATTTCCATGATCCCCCAGAAGTGCACCTGGACCATCTTGACATTCTCCAGTAGCAATACAAATGTCAGGAGACTACCAGCAGTGGCCAAACTACCCCCTTTCAGAAGGCATCATGCATGGTATATGGCAGTGTAGGCAAAGTGTCCATGTCTAATCCATGTCTACATGCCCTGACTTGTACGCAGTACCAGTGCAGTGCCATACAGAACAAAATGATGCATGCAGTGTTATATAATGACTATGTTGAGCAGTGCATGATCAAGTCACACTGTGCTTCAGACATCACATATACTACATAAAAGGGAGAGTGGCATGGGTCACAGTCATATTCATCATTTGCACACATACTTTGCAGTTAACACTACCAGGGGGTGGGAGAGCACAGGTCACCATACCTGGAGATAAAGATCATGGGGTGGTTGCTAACTTTGCCAGATATGACCATCTCAATGGAGTGTGTGTGTGTGTGTGTGTGTGTGTGTGTGTGTGTGTGTGTGTGTGTGTGTGTGTGTGTGCGCGCAAGGAGGGGAACAACTATAGGACTATGCGGTGGAATAACTGTGATAGAAGGTTCTGGGAGAGGCACTATGGGATCCTGCAGTATGGGTCTGGTGCCATGAAGGCCATACAGGGCCAAATGCCACTTGGGCACAGATATGGCTGAACTGGAAGAAAAGGTCTTCTATGGTAATCATATAAGAAACAGCTCTCCTTGAGTGGCCCTGCAACATAGCCAACTCCAAGTATTGCTGTGGGTATAGTGTTACCTTAACTGTGGCAGATGCAGCCTGTGTAACTTATGATGGTCATCTGATGCATCCACCACAGGTATGCACATACCTGAAAACATGTGTCATATTGGGGTACAAGACACCAATGGTAGCAGTGTTTAACAGTGACAAGGAGCTAGCCATTGTAATGACATTTCTCACCAAGGAACCCAAAGGGTTAATCACAGCATCATGCTCAGCCTACACTGTTTCTTAAAGGTCATGCACAATACCACTTGTCTCCATTTGTGAATGCATTGCAAACAAAGTGCAGTCCTGGATATCTGTAGGTCAAGGCAGACAGCTGCTCAGATATCATGGGCTGGCTGGGATGATGTCTGTAGTACTTCATTTATGACAAAATGTGATTTAACCTGCTGAAATAAAACTGCTGCTCATTTTTTTCTTGATGAATGTTTTAGCATCCCAAATGACAGACCTTCCATAGGTGTTGCTCATCATCATCTTTCGGTTGTTCCCATTAGGGGTCACCACAGCAGATCATCTGTTACCATTTCTTCCTGTCCTCTGCATCTTGCTCTGTCACACCAACCACCTGCATGTTCTCTCTCACCACATCCATAAACCTTATCTTAGGCCTTTCTCTTTTCCAGTTACCTGGTAGCTTCATCCTTAGCATCCTTTTCCCAATATACTCAGCATCCCTCCTCAGCACATGTCCAAACCAACATAATCTTGCCTCTCTAGCTTTGTCTCCAAACCTTCCAACCTGGGCTGACCCTCTAATATACTTATTCCAAATCCTGTCTGCCCTTGTCACACCCAGTGCAAATCTTAACATCTTTAACTCTGCCACATCCAGCTCTAACTCCTGCCTTTTTGTCAATGCCACTGTCTCCAACCCATATAACATAGCTGGACTCACTACCCTGTTGTAAACCTTCCCTTTCACTCTTACTGGTACTCGTTTGTCACAAATCACTCCTGACACTCTTCTCCACCCTCTCCATCCTGCCTGTACTCTCTTCTTCACCTCTCTTCCGCACTCACCATTACTCTGAACTATTGACCCCAAGTATTTAAACTCATTCACCTTCGCCATCTCTACTCCTTGCATCCTCACCATTCCTCTATCCTCCCTCTCATTCACACACATATATTCTGTCTTAGTCCTGCTGACCTTCATTCTTCTCTCTAGAGCATATCTTCACCTCTCCAGGGTCTCCTCCACCTCTTTCTTACTCTCACTACAGATCACAGTGTCATCTGCAAACATCATAGTCCACAGGGATTCCTGTCTGATCTCGTCTGTCAACCTGTCCATCACCATTGCAAATAAGAAAGGGCTCAGAGCTGATCCTTGATGTAACCCCACCTCCACCTTAAACGCATCTGTCACTCCCACCGCAGACCTCACCACTGTCACACTACCCTCATACATATCTTGTACCACTCTTACATACTTCTCTGACACTCCTGACTTCCTCATACAATACCACAACTCCTCTCTAGGCACCCTGTCATATGCTTTCTCTAAGTCTACAAAAACACAATGCACCTCCTTCTGACCTTCTCTGTACTTCTCCATCAACACTCTCAGAGCAAACATTGCATCTGTAGTGCTCTTTCCCGGCATGAAACCATACTGCTGATCACTAATCATCACGTCCCTTCTTAACCTAGCTTCCACTACTCTTTCTCATAACTTCATGCTTTGACTGATCAATTTAATCCCTCTGTAGTTACTACAGCGCTGCACATCACCCTTATTCTTAAAAATTGGTACCAAAACACTTTTCCTCCATTCCTCAGGCATCCTCTCACTTTCCAAAATTTCATTAAACAATCTGGTTAAAAACTCCACTGCCATTTCACCTAAACAGCTCCATGCTTCCACAGGTATGTTATCTGGACCAACAGCCTTTCCATTCTTCATCCTCATTATAGCTATCCTTACTTCCTCTTTGCTAATCCATTTCACTTCATGATTCACTATCCCCACATCATCCAACCTTCTCTCCCTCTCATTCTCTTCATTTATCAACCCCTCAAAGTACTCTTTCGATCTGCTCAACATACTCTCCTGGCTTGTAAGTATGTTTCTCTCATTATCCTTTATCACCTTTACCTGCTGCATATCTTTCCTAGCTCGGTCTCTCTGTCTAGCCAATTGGTACAGGTCCTTTTCTCCCTCCTTAGTGTCCAACCTTTCATACAACTCTTCATATGCCTTATCCTTAGCCTTCGCCACCTCTCTCTTTGCCATGAACCTCATCTCCTTATACTCCTGTCTACTTTCTTCATCTCTCTGACAATCCCACTTCTTCTTTGCCAACCTTTTTCTCTGCATACTCTCCTGTACTTCCTCATTCCACCACCATATCTCCTTGTCATCCTTCCTCTGTCCAGATGTCATACCAAGCACCTTTCTAGCCATCTCCCTTACTAGCTCTGCTGTAGTTATCCAGCTATTTGGTAACTCTTCACTGCCACCCAGTGCCTATCTTAACTCTTCCCTAAACTCCACCTCACAATTACCCTTTTTCAATTTCCACCATTTGATCCTTGGTGCTGCCCTCACACTCCTCCTCCTCTTCTTGATCATCAACGTCATCTTACAAACCACCATCCTATGCTGTCTAACTAAACTTTCCCCGGTCACCACTTTACAGTCTCCAGTCTCCTTCAAACTGGCCCTCCTACATAAGATATAATCCACCTGTGCATCTTCCTCCACTCTTGTATGTCACTCTATGCTCCTCCCTCTTTTTAAAATACATATTCACCACAGCCATGTCCATTCTTTTCGCAAAATCCACTACCATCTAACCTTCTGCATTCCTTTGTTTAACACCATACCTACCCATCACTTTCTCATTCCCTCTGTTCCCATCACAAACATGCCCATTGAAATCTGCTCCAATCACCACTCTCTCCCCCTTGGGTACAGTCATCACGACTTCATCCAACTCATTCCAAAATGTTTCTTTCTCGTCCATCCCACACCTAACTTGTGGAGCATATGCACTAACAACATTCATCATTACACCATCAATTTCCAGCTTCATAAACATCACTCTATCTGACACTCTTTTCACCTCCAAAACACTCTTAGCATACTGTTCCTTCAGGATAACTCCTATGCCATTTCTTCTCCCATCCACACCATGATAAAACATTTTGAACCTACCTCCGATACACATAGCCTTACTCCCCTTCCATCTGGTCTCTTACACACACAATATACCAACCTTCCTTCTGTCCATCATATCAGCTAGCTCTCTCCCTATACCAGTCATACTGCCAACATTCAAAGTTCCGACCCTCACTACTACAGTCCTAGCCTTTCTCCTCTCTTCCTGCCTTCAGCCATGTCTTCCACCTCTTCTCCTCCACCAGCCAACAGTAGCCCAATTTCCGCCAGCACCCTGTTGGCTAACAGTACTGGTGGCGGTCATTGTTAACCCGGGCCTCGACTGATCTGGTATGTAAATATTTTCTGGTGTCCGCATGAATAATTTGGCCAAGTTTTACACCGGATGCCCTTCATGACACAACCCTCCCCTCTTATCCAGGCTTGGGACCGGCACAAAGAAATGCACTGGCTTGTGCATCCCCAGTGGCTGGGTTTCCATAGGTGTTGCTAATACGTATTAGTTTATACCTTATTTATGCTAATGATCTTAGATTACATCTTTATCTGTGAATTTGCATATGTGCACTAGTGACATAGGGAGTAGATACATTCAACTATACTTCCCCAGCATGCTGTGCATGCCTGCTTATGCATGCAAGCTGTGTATGCATATTAGATATCTATGAGATACTAAAGAGTGCTGCACGTGATTCGCAGTGCTGTGTGGGATGTGATTCTCATGCTGCCATTTATTTTGGAATATATTTATGGAGATGGCTGCTGATGCTAGAGTTAAAGTCATAAATAAATAACATTAAGAATTAAACCTTATATGCCTTCAGTCAGGAACAACACTTCAGGATGTGCAAACAGAAATTATTATTTACAGTGCTGGGAGACGATCTTCATAGCATTTGGTAACTCAGTCTCTTTGAAGAGAGAAAAACTGCATATTTTATACACTATTCTTATCAAACCATTCATGCAAACCTTTACATATATGGTGACTTTGACAAATAAATGACTTTGAAAATGCTCTCATTCCTCGTGATTTTTGCCTCGGGCTTCATGTGAACACCTTCCTATACATGACCCACCTGCTTTCGAGGGGTCTTGTTTTCTGACATTGCATGTTTCAAACCTTCCCTAGCAACAACGCACTCCTGGTCTGGAGGAGTCAGGCTAATAAATTCCTTTTACAATAGCTAACATGCCTTGACTTCATACAACACTTACTTTTTCCTTGTTACATATTAAAAGAATGCAGTTGAGACACAGCAGTAACTCTAGCTTATGAAGCTGTATTTTTCCACAGCCCTGCATAGAAATTATATTTGCTTTTTAACAATCATATTATAGCACCATTAATGAAACTGAAATTAATATACATTTTAATAAGCTGATCTTGCCCCATAACAGTTTCCCCCTATCAGCATCATACTAACATGTAATTATATTTAAATTTTTCTTAACTTGATAAAATATGCTTTTCCATCACAATAATCACCTTCTGTTGGTACATGCTGTGGCATTTCATGTTTGGGTAAGGTTAAACATCTTTTAATCATGGCCTTTAGAATAGAAAATACCAAAATGATCACAAATATAATAAAATAATAAAAAGTACAATGACAATACCCTGGAGTACGCTGCCCAATCATCCAAAAAGTTTCCATTGTTTTGATGTGCTGTCCAAATCTTTGGCCCTTTGCTCCATGAAATCTGCCAGTTTTTCCTGTTCATCATAATAATCACTAATATATGAACAGCAATGACTCCTTATGAGGGCACATGACCCCCCTTTTGCAGCAAGCATTATATCAAGTGCCATTCAATTCTGTAACACCACAGTTCGCATTTCAGTCATTTCTTGATTGGCCATCCTAATGTGAAATTTGAACAAGCATGGTGATTTCAAGCATTGTCCTTTGTATTCCATATCCAGGATTAGAAATTGAAAATACTTGCTCTGCCCAGTAGATTGCTCGCTTATTTCTTAGTCTACCTGCTGGTGGGTTTTTGGAATGTTGAATAGCAGGAGTAATATAGCCTACAAAGCAGCATTCCAACCAGTTTGTTGGCAACCAAGGGTAGGCACAATCACCACAGATGTAGTAATGGTCACTTATAATGCCCATGCCATGCCCCCAGTCATAGCTTTTTAAGTGCAAAGTGTCTAACACACTTTCATGCCTGGTGTCATTACATTTTTGTTTTCCTACTGGTACATCCCATGTCTGGCATAACATGTCTACATGATGTGTGGTTGCAAGTGGAAGAGACACAACCTTTAAAAAATCAGTTACATTATACCAAATTAAGCTTGATGTCCTTAAGGTCTTTCCAAATGACACCTGTGATGCAGGGATGGGAATCATAGTTATCCCTGCCTTAGAATGATGAGGTATATGTGAACATATCCAGCAGTTTGTTTTGTTTAAAGTTTTGGCATATTGCCAAAGGACCAGCAAGAAACTGTTTTCTCTTGACCAGTTTATATATGGAAACAGTAGCAGAAACAAAGCAAAGGTACCTGTTGTTACTGGATTCATCAAGGACTGCTGCTGAAGTTGACCTTCTCACTGGGCAGATGAGTTATCTGTCACACCAAAATCTCCCTTTGTCAGCTGCAAGGATTTGTCTGGAGTCCCCACAAGGCAGGCCTTCTTGCAATGAGATGAATGGATCCACATTTGCTCAGGCTGTTCAGAGCTGCAGAGAGACTGGCCTACTGCCCTGCTGTGATATTGGAAAAAGATAAGTGTTTATTTTCAATTGTCTTCTGCACTTCTGTTTTGATGCATATCTCTGTGATCTGTACAACTGTTTTTGCAATTGGTGCAACTGTTTTAGTCTCCTTTTTGTTGTGTGATAGAGCTGAATATCTGTTACTGTTGTGGCCATTTCAGCCCATAGTGAAATCTTTGTCTAGAGAGGCCTGGCTGTTTTCTTTTGGGCAGGAAGTAAACCAGACAGGTTTAAACTAGCTAAGGGCATTCCTGCAAAACTGTTTTTTGACTGGATAATTGGGCTGGTTCCTGTTTCTCTGCCTTTAATAGCCAATATTTTAAATCAGATACACTTGTTTGCTCAGGCTGTTCAGTACTGCAGAGAGACTGGCCTACTGCCCTGTTGGGATATTGGAAAAATATAAGTGTTTACTTTCAGTTATCTTCTGCACTTCTGTTTTGATACATATCTCTGCAATCTGTACAACTGTTGCAACTGGTGCAACTGTTTTTAGTCTAGTTTTCATTGTGTGATAGAGCTGAATATCTGTTACTGTTGTGACCATTTCAGCTTGCAGTGAAATCTTTATCTAGAGAGGCTTAGCTGTTTTCTTTGTGGCAAGAAGTAAATCAGGCTAGTTTAATCTAGCTAAGGCCATTCCTGCAAAACTGTTTTTTTGATTGGATAACTGGGCTGGTTTCTGTTTCTCTGCCTTTAATAGCCAGTGTTTTAAATCAGATACACTTGCATGCTCAGGCTGTCCAGAGCTGCAGAGAGACTGGCCTACTGCCCTGCTGTAATATTGGAAAGAGATAAGTGTTTATTTTTAATGGTCTTTTGCATTGCGTTGGTGGTGCTGCGGTAGCGTTGTCACCTCACAATAAGACGCTGTCCGGTTCGATTCTCAGTTAGAGTGTCTTCTGTGTGGAGACATGTGTGAATGGGCATACCTTTGTTGAAGGTTGTGTGTCAGAGCTGGCAACTCGGCACGTAAAAATCTACTGCCAATCATTAGCAGACCGAAGTTCCGCTGTGGCGACCCCTAACCGGAAAAAGCAGAAAGACACAACAACTTCTGTTTTGATACATATCTCTGTAATCTGTAGAACTGTTCTTTCCCACCTACCTGCCCAGTTGTTATGATGGTCTTAAGTCTTGGTGGCTTAGAGTTGCCCACCTCTGGTATAAAGTTGATAATGGACATTCCCTCCAGTCACATTACATCAACTCATTCTACTGTTTATAGTGGGAACTTAGCAAAGATCCACCCCTTTAGCTTCTGATCCTTGAATTATCTCATTATCTTCTGTCTCTTCACTTTCTACTATAAAAAAGTACCTCTTTCTACTTCATTTTGCTGTTTGCCATATTTATTATCGATGTTGGTAGCCTCACTAAATTGATGACAGTATTCTACTGAATTGCTGCTTTATTAGTGCTATCTGATACTATTGTGATTTGTGAGCTATTGTTTCAAAGCAATCTACTGATTATATTTCATTGCTGTCTACTGCAATTCATTACCGTTTAACTGCATTTTACTGCACTTTGTTGCTGTTTAACTGTATTTTTCATACTGCAAGTGCTATTCTTTTTACTATAAGTGATTAATCTGTGCTTCATTATGAGTTTTTTCTTCGTGAGTTCTTAACCTTAAAATTGAGTAGCATAGTCTAAATACAGGTCTGTAGCATCCAGAGCTTCAGCTGCATGGTTTTAAACCCTTTTTGAGGTATTCAAGCTATAAGTTAACTGTTTTTTTCTGAAAAAAAATTCTAACCTTGTTTTCTGCCTTTCCTGCTACTAGAGTAGTCCAGATACAGATTTGCTGTATCCAGGACTGTTTTGTAAGTATCTGAGTTCCCCAGACCTTTCTGTGTTAGGGGGGAGCCTTCCAGCTTATCAGTGGGAGTGGTAAGCGCTAGGTAGCCTATCTACCACAAGAGGAGTGGTTTCTGGCTCTGTAATTATAGTTTATTGGCTGTTTGAGCAGTTTTTTCTATCCCTTTCAACTCTCTCTTCTCTCTTGCACTTTAATTAGCTTATTCACCTAGTACTTCATCAGGATTTTTGTAGCAATTATTGTAGCACACATAAGTGCTATCAGCACTTGGCGTCCTATAAGGAAACAGCTCCAGTACATAGTAATGATGGCCATCCCTCCTGGCATGTCTAAAGGTCAGTTTCCTGTGTTTTCTCCTATTATCCTGGTGAACTTGGGCATTCTGAGGCAGTGTAGCAACTGCCTCATGTACACAGACAACCTTCTCTTCTTACCTCCCAACACTCAAACATGTGAGAAATGCACTTATATCTCCAATTGGAAGCCATGTACTCTCCAGCCAAGACTGGAATAGCTGGTCAAGAGGACAAGGTTAACACCTGCACCACACCACATGGAACACACAGCCCTCCAGAACACCCACCATCACAGCCCTCACATAAAAACACAAACCACACTCCCACCTTCGTGGAGGCTCTCAATAGAAATTTACACAAATAGCGGAGACCTCCAAGGCAGAAATGCACTCAACCACCACAACACAGCACAAACCACAAGGCACATAGCTCAAACCACAAGACACATAGCTCACCTACATAGTGTGCCCCTCAACCTAAGCCCCTAAGGCAAAACACCTTGCCCAATACAATAATCATAGGTGACTCAATAGTGAGGCACAGTGATGTCCCATTCACTAGGTTGTATAAAAAGAAGGTAACAGTCAGCTGTCTGTCAGGTGCCAGAATCTAACACATAACACACACACACTCAGGTCACTCTACAACAAGTACAAGTATGACTCTGTCATTGTCCATGTGGGTGTGAATGACCTGAGATGCACCTCCCTGGACTACATGAAAAGAGACATGGTGGAGCTCTCAGATTAAGTGGCCCAGGCCGGTATGACCCTAGCTCTGACCAGCATCCTACTATCAACCAGAATGATACCAAAGTACAAACAGAAAATGATTGACTTCAACAACTGGCTAAGTTTCTGGTGTCATTCTAAGGGGATCCAGTATCTGTCTGCTTGGGATGACATGATTGACAGACCTCGATGCTTTGCCAGAGATAGCCTGTATCTGTCACCCCTGGGTTTCTGTGTACTCGCTAAGGCTCTTGCCACCCCATAATGTCTTTTTAGGTGGTTTTCTAAAGACCAAATTACCACCGTAACAGCTATAAATAAATGCAATCTGAGGGTCATGTTGCTCAATGCTAGAAGTCTTAATCTCAAGATGCACTTGCTTGAACCACTCCTCAAAATGGAGAACATCAACATTTGTGCTGTAACAGAGACCTGGTTTAAAGCAGCAGAATGCACCCCTGAACTACCAGGGTATAACTCATTCCACACCTCTTGGTCCCAGAACATGGACTGAAGCTCCAAAAGCAGTGGTGTCTCCATATTCATAAAGCATATGCACACCTCCAGACTAGTAGCCCAGCATAACACATCTAAGATACTCTAGGTACAGCTAACATTGGGTAAGACGGTGATTCAGGTTGTAGCCTGCTATAAGTCCCCATCCATGTCCCAAGACTCTCACTCCACATCCCTAAGCACCCTGGAAGCTAAAAGGATCCAACCCAACACTCTCATATTAGGTGACTTTAACTACCCCTCCATCAGCTGGGAAAACTACTCATGCACCAATGCACTGGCCCAATGCTGCCTGGAATTAATCAGTTCTAATGCTCTGGATCAGCTCATTTTTACCCCCTCTAGAGGAAGCAACATCCTTGACCTGGTTATTACTAACATGGGCAACTGTTGTTCTACACCAATAGTCAATTCCTCCCTGGTTAGATCCAACCACAAACTAATCAACATGGAAATCCACATCTCACTCACACCTCCCACAAAGGTATCCACCATGAAAAACTTCTCCAAAGCTGACTTTGAACTCCTAAAAACAGAGGTGGCTAACTTCATGGCACCCATGCCAGTGGAAAATAAACGCACGGCTGCCGAATCATACACTAATGCATTGTACGAACATGTACATAAATGCATGGAACTAGCCATTCCCAACAGAACCAAGATGCTCTCCTCCAAAAAAAGGAAGCAAGTCTGGTGGTCCCCTGCCATTAATAAACTCTACAACAGAAGGAAGAAACTGTTGTAGAAAAAGGTGAAGTCCCAAGACTGGAAAAATTCCCTTATTAGCCTCAACAAAAAGTTGAGATCCCTCATGAAAATCTCAAAAAGCCAGCTATGAAGGCATAATCGTGGCAGACACTTAAAACAAACACAAAGCCTTCTATAGTTATATCAAGAACCTCTATGGAAATACCCAAGCCAGCTATGAAGGCATAATCGTGGCAGACACTTAAAACAAACACAAAGCCTTCTATAGTTATATCAAGAATCTCTATGGAAATACCCAGATTTGCTCTGAGTTACCACACAATGGTACCTCCTATACTGACCAGCAATACAATTCAGTCCACTGCCAAAATGTGTTGTAGAAAAAACTTTAATCAAGACTTAGCGCTTTCACCAAACAAACTGTGGCATCATCAGAGTCAATAATTCCAATCCAGGGACACCAGGTTTAAATAGTGTAATAATTAAATCAATAATTCAATAATTAGTTGAACCTGTTGCATCCTTAAACAAACACTACCACTAAATCAGTCCTTGATACCTAAAATATAAGATTATTATTCTACCCAGTCATGAAATGTTGTTAAAATTGTTAAAATTGTATAAAACATTTATATTGTATTGTTTACACAATAATGGTTATGATAATAAAAATGAAATTTAGTAAATAACAAAAACCATTGCAATGAATTTTAACCCTTATATCACATATGATTTTTGCCTCAAAATGGGTTTTAAAGATATACAATCATTTAATCATTTAAACCAGGTTGCTTCATTGCATTTAACCTGAGTTGCCACTCTGCTTCACGAAGAGCAACTTTGTTACCAATGTCCCCACCTTGGTCCATGACCACCTGATCAATAATAAAAAACAAAAACTTTTTAAAGCTAGAACATTTAACAGAATGAAGGTATAGGGCGTTGTGAGCATCTTTATTTTTCACACATCTGACATGTTCCAACACCCTGTCCCTTAATCTACGTGTGGTCATTCCAACGTAAAATGCATCACAAGAGGTGCATGAAGCAATATAAATAATATTTTTGCTGTTACAATTGCATGTACCTGGACATGCCAAAGTACGCCCATAATTTGCCACACAGATATAAGGCCCTTCCGCTACAAACCTACATGCCCTACATGTTCTCCCCTCCAAATGTCCCCTTGAAAAGTTCTGTGACAAGTTCTGATTTTTGTTGAAAATCCTCTCCGACCTCCGAAGCTCGTTCGGTCGGTCTAAAAAATCTTCAGCCATTTCACCTTCACAGTCCAGTGTATTAAACTCATCCACATTTCCAGGACCAAACCCCTCATTGTGAACCATAGTAACATGGTGGTTTATCGAGTACAATTTTCAGAAAGGAGAACTACTCAAATTCGTTACTTCACTTTAATAGTTGCCATCCCTTTCATCAGAGAAAAGGGGTGGCAAAGGGTTAGATGGTTCGTACATCTAGATTGGTTAGTGACGAGGGAATGTTCAGAAAGGAGATGTATAAGTTAATTGGGATGTTATTGGATCGTGGATATCCCTTGAGCTTATTATTAAAAATCAAGAAAGAGGTGTACAAAAAGAGGAGAACAGTATACTCCCCTATTTTAAGGAAGTTTGGGATCAATGATGGGTTGGAGAGGGGTATGGAGGGTGTAAGTCCCAGTGAAATTGAGATGATTGACAAGGATCCAGTTTTTGTTTTGCATTTTAGTGAAAAAACTATTGAGATGTGCACTGTAATGAAGAGTTTATGGGACAACAGTTTGAGTGTTGAATTAAAGACTATTGTAGGGCTTGAACCTAGAATTGTTTTTAGTAAAGGACCTAATTTGAAGAGTATTCTTGAAAGGGTCCCTAAATCAGTTAGGCCCATGATGGGTAAATGTGGAACATGTAGGGCATGTAGGTTTGTAGCGGAAGGGCCTTATATCTGTGTGGCAAATTATGGGCGTACTTTGGCATGTCCAGGTACATGCAATTGTAACAGCAAAAATATTATTTATATTGCTTCATGCACCTCTTGTGATGCATTTTACGTTGGAATGACCACACGTAGATTAAGGGACAGGGTGTTGGAACATGTCAGATGTGTGAAAAATAAAGATGCTCACAACGCCCTATACCTTCATTCTGTTAAATGTTCTAGCTTTATTTGTTTTTTATTATTGATCGGGCGGTCATGGACCAAGGTGGGGACATTGGTAACAAAGTTGCTCTTCGTGAAGCAGAGTGGCAACTCAGATTAAATGCAATGAAGCAACCTGGTTTAAATGATTGTATATCTTTAAAACCCATTTTGAGGCAAAAATCATATGTGATATAAGCGTTAAAATTCATTGCAATGGTTTTTGTTATTTACTAAATTTCATTTTTATTATCATAACCATTATTGTGTAAACAATACAATATAAATGTTTCATACAATTTTAACAATTTTAACAACATTTCATGACTGGGTAGAATAATAGTCTTATATTTTAGGTATCAAGGACTGATTTAGTGGTAGTGTTTGTTTAAGGATGCAACAGGTTCAACTAATTATTGAATTATTGATTTAATTATTACACTATTTAAACCTGGTGTCCTTGGATTGGAATTATTGACTCTGATGATGCCACAGTTTGTTTGGTGAAAGCGCTAAGTCTTGATTAAAGTTTTTTCTACAACACATTGGCTTTCCGTGGATTTGTTTTGGCAGTGGACTAAATTGTATTGCTGGTTATTCTTCGTTTTACCCTGCATTGGGTTTTGGCTGTTATTTGTGGTTCGTGTTTCAGACCTCCTATACTGAGCCAACAGATATTGCCAACATACTGGCCGACAGATTCAACTTTACCCCTCTCTCCACCCTTAAAGGACCAATATCAATATCAGAAGAATGCCAGGCGCCCAGCATTACTGCAGCACAGGTTAAAGATGCATTGTCTAAGGCCAAGAATACAGCTTCCATGGGTCCCAAAATTACCCCTGGCTGTGTTCTACATGAATTACAAAGTGAACTGACACCACATCTGTGTGCTCTATTCACTCACAGCCTCACCTCAGGCTTTGTCACTACTGAAAGGTACACTGCTACAGTCATCCCTCTCCATAAAGGAGGAGTGACTACAGACCCTGGAAATTGTCATCCCATTAGCCTGACGAGTCTGATATGTAAGGCTATGGAGTGCATCATCATGGACCTAATTAATGAGGATATAGGGAATCTCCAAACTCTAGATCCCACGCAGTTTGGTTTTGTGAAAGGTAGATCATGCCTGCTCAACCTGGCTGACTTCTTTGAGTCAGTCACCAGAGCGGTGGATGAAGGTAAGGCAGTTCATACAGAAACCTCGATCTTGTCAAGGCCTTTGATAGCATTCCTCACTCAGGAATTATTGATAAACTCAGCAAACTAGACATCAACCCCTATATTGTTAGGTGGGTTGCAAACTGGCTCACAGATAGAACCCACAGTGTGAAAGTAGCGGACTCCAAGTCAGACTGCCAACCAGTCATGAGTGGAGTCCCACAGGGATCAGTCCTGGGTCCTCTCCTATTTTGCATCTACTTCTCAGAAGTCCAGCCCAACACAGAGGGGCTCTGGCTGAACAATTTCACAGATGACTGCAAGCTGGGAGCCATTATTATCTCCCCAAGTGATGTAGGCATCCTACAGAAAGGCCTCACTGAGACCAATTACTGGTGTTGAAACCATGGCCTTAAGTGTAATAACAAAAAATGCGTCGTCATCTCCTTTGGGAAAAACTCACTTCCCACTAATGATGGGAACCCACTGAACACTGAAGGTGTTATAAGAGATCTGGGGACACAGGTTGACAGCAACCTCTCCTTTGACCACCACATTGCCACTGTGGTCAGAAAGTCCTTCTATGTGGCACATCTCATTACCAAGGGGTTTGCATTCAGGAAGAAAGAGGTCATCATTTCTCTCTACTCTTCCCTCAATAAACCGATGATAGAGTATAATGCCCCATTTGGAATGTACCTCACTAGACATCTGCAACAGTTGGAGAGGCCACAAAAGTACCTCACGAAGAGGATCCTAGGCCATAAAAATGTCCTACATGGACAGACTCAAAAAACTCCAGCTATTCTCTGTCTCCATAATACATTGTAAATTATTAGTCTTAGGCATCTGGATGAAGTCCAGCTGTACGTTAACAAAAGGTCCCCAGGGTGGAGGTAAACATGCTGCCTTACTGTTGGGGCACTGTGAACTAACATCAGGTGGCACAGTGCCTGGACAATTGTTTTGGGCTAGGCCTGTAAAGGCTCCAGGGCCATTAGCCTAGTACACACATATGAACCTATGAACTTATATTATACTCTAGACATATACCACAATTTTGTACATAGCGAAGTATCAAAGAGGAGACATGAGGGGCATTCCAGCTTTGGGTTGTTGTTGTGTCTTTCGGCTTTTCCCGGTTAGGGGCCGCCACAGTGGAACTCCGGTCTGCTAATGATTGGTAGTTGATTTTTACATGCCGAGTTACCAGCCCTGACATACAACCTTCAACGAAGGTACGCCTATTCATGCATGTCTCCATGCAGAAGACGCTCTAGCTGAGAATTGAACCAGACAGCGTCTTACTGTGAGGCGACAATGCTACCACAGCAGCACCACCACGGTTACAGCTTTGGGTAATTTGATTAAATAAAGCTGTCTTACCTGTATGGGTCTGTAGATGATATCCCCTTACCAGGTGAGGTAGCAAAGAGGCAGGCGCCACCAGTCAGCCATCCAGATGTCATCATATGCCATCAAAGGATTTTTTATGTCCATCCTTGATCCACTTCAGAACCTCTACCTGTGATGCTTCAGCTTGAAAGACTAACAACTTTTCAAAATCAAACACTTCATTACTGTTGTAGTTTGTTTTCATTAACATACACAGATTTTTTTTAAACAATTTACTACTGCTTGTTTAGCAGCTTGGTCTGCTAAGTTGTTACCTTTTGTAACGTTTACCCCCTTTTGATGTGTACAATGTTTGATTACAGACAGCCTCTTAGGTAGCAAAAGTGCATCTAACAATGATTTTATGTACCCTAAATTTTTAATTTGATTTCCTGAAGAGGTCAAAAACCCTCTCTCTTTCTAAGTTTCCCAAAATCATGTACCACCCCAAAAGCATAAAGGCTGTCTGTAAAAATATTGGCCACTTTGTCTTTGGCTAACTCACAAGCCTTTTGTAAAGCAACTAACTCAGCTATTTGAGCAGAGTGAGCACCCTCTAATCTTTGTTGCAACAATATTGTCTCTTTGGTGCAGATGGCTATTCCTGAGGTCAGTTACCCTGTTTGATTTCTTTCATAGGAGCTGTCCATGAACAAGTTCAGATCAGCATTGGGTATAGGAGTGTCCCTTAAGTCCTCTACAGGAGAAAGCAAATTGTTAGTTACACACACAATCATGCTCTTCACCATCCTCAGCAGTAGGCAACAGAGATGCAGGATTTAGAACAGGACAGCGGATCAGAGAAATAGATGGATCAAAAAGAGGTTTAAGTTCATATCCAGTTGGATGTGCAGTCGAGAGTGGTTGAGTTTTCATTTTAAGCAAAAGAGATGATACAGAATGAGGGACAGCTATTGTGAGATCATGCCCAAGCACCAACGATTGTGCCAGATTAACTAGAATGGCAGCAGTGGCATCTGCCCTTAAACAGGGTGGAAAACCTTTTGTAACAGAATCAAGTGCCATGTTGTAATAAGCTAATGGACAATAGCTGTCCCCATGTTTTTGTGCAAGTACTCCTTGAGCAAATCCATT
Organism: Protopterus annectens; assembly: GCF_019279795.1. Classification (NCBI taxonomy): domain Eukaryota; kingdom Metazoa; phylum Chordata; order Ceratodontiformes; family Protopteridae; genus Protopterus; species Protopterus annectens. The sequence goes on from NC_056739.1 coordinate 1,951,798,324, forward strand.
TCTTTCATGATAGAATAAAATAAAAGGTTTATCATAGTCTGATAACCCTAAAGCTGGGGCAGTAGCTAAAGCTTGCTTTAAGTTCTGAAATGAATTTTCCTCTTCACTATTCCAAAGGAGAGGCTCTGGTGTATCCTGCTTTAAAAGATTTGCCAAAGATTTGGCAATTTCTGCATAGTTAGGGATCCACTGTCTACAGTATCCTGTCACACCTAGGAAAGACCTAAGCTGTCTCTGAGTAGTTGGACATGGGGCCTTCGATACTGCATCAATAAGAGATGGTAACACTTGCCTGCTATCCTGGGCTATTAAATGACCAAGATAATGTAACTGAGATGACCACAATTGTAGTTTTTCTCTAGACATTTTGTGTCCCTTTTCAGTAAGGATATTCAGAAGATGCAAGATATCCTGCTGACAATTTGAATTTGATGCTATCAGTAAATCATCTACATATTGTACTAACACAGACCCACCCAGAAATGTCACATTCTCCAAATTTTTTTCAGAATGTGAGAAAATAATGAAGGAGATTCAGCATATCCTTGTGGCAACCATGTCCAGGTATATTGCTGTCCCTGATAAGTAAAAGCAAGCAGAAACTGACTGTGAGGGTGAATAGGTATATAAAAGAATGCTGAACATATATCTATTGCAGAAAAGTAACTAGCCATAGGTAGTATGCAACTCAGTATTGTTGCTGGATTTGGAACAACAGGTTAAGTAGGCAGTACTGCATTATTTACAGCCCTTACGTCTTGTACAGATCTATAAGTATCCTTCCATGGCCTTTTCACTGGAAAACTAGGAGTATTACAAGGGCTTTTAGCTGAATTAGAGACTGAATTACAGGTTTATTCCCTGCTCTGCTTCCAGCTTTAGTGGATATTGTGGAACTCTAGGGAGAGGTTTTGATGGATTTAATTTTATTTAGTGGTTTGGCTGATTTCAGTATACCTACTTCATTTGCATGCTTAGCTCACAAACTGGCAGGTACCTGCTGTAGTAACTCTGCATCTGCCTGTATGCTTCCAACAGGCTGTTCCTCAGCTTCTCCTAAAACTGCCAATACTTCCCCCTCTGATTCTTTCAGAACATTTAGATACACCCCTTCTGGGGTACAGTAAATAGTACAACCCAGCTTGCATAGCAAATCTCTTCTACTGGTGCAGTAGTACTCAAAAGAAAAGAATGCTTTTCTTCCATCAGGCCTAAAGAAATGGGGATGGATTCCTAAACAGGATATGTAACTGTAGTATTTGTCACTCTGTCATTTCTTTATTCTCTGATACTGGTATTTGACTATCTGAAGTAATTTTTAACACTGTTCTAGTGGCGCCAGTGTCCACCAGAAATGGGGTTTTCTTTTAATTTATTTTCATCTTAATCTAGGGTCCATTTTGATCTATTGGCAGTAGAGAGTTAAGATTCACTTCTGTGTTATTTCCTTGAACTAGTCAATATGGAGCTTCCTGACTCCTTCCAATCTGAGGAGGTGGTAGAGGAAAAACTGCATTATTATAATTTGGTTGCCATTTGCCTGTGTGGGCATTCCCCTCTCCAATGTCCTGCTTCTCCACAATTGAAACAAGATGTGTTAGATGAAGACGGAGGAACACTGCCAGCTCACTGTTACCAACCAGCTGCACCTTGTTCCCCTCGACCAGCACTTTTGCTAAATCCTCTAGCAATTCCCCTACCCCTTCCCCTGCTTTTACCTTGACCCCTTGGGTTTTCCAGCTGCCTGATTTGTAAAGTTAACAGCTTATCCTCAGTATCCTTCCTTCATTTTTCCTGATACTCTGTACAGTGATTTGCAGCACTTAATAAAGACTCCAAGTCCTTCCCTTGCCAGTCTATGAGCACCTACTTTATTTGATTTTGTACAGAGGCTTGCAGACCCTGCATAAAGACTGCTGCAGTAGCTGGCTTAGCTTGCTCTTCTGGGTCTATTATTCCTGAATGTCTAGAAAATACTGTTTTAAGGTGACTCAGCTAGTCTGCAGGGGCTTCCCCTTTATTTTGTTTACATGCCTGTATTTTTGACCAGTCAATCCTAACTTGACACACACCCATAATTTTGTTTCACAATGTTGTCCGTTTATTTGTTAATGCATTCTCTCTGAGAATGAAATCTGTTATCTCAGCCTTTTCCAGTAACTGCTTCCTTATTTCACCTGAAGTAACTACCCTAAGCAGCTGATTTAATTTTGTTAAAGTAAGATTGTAACATTCTATTATAGTGTTTAATTTGTCTTTGAATTTTAATGGATCTTCTCTAATATTTGGAAAATTTTTAGACATAGTATACAAATCAGCAGGGGTCCAAGGACGATGAACAAGTTCCTTATTGTTACCCCCAAGAATTTCCCTGAGAGGTGCCAAAAGGTCCCCTCCAGAGGTTGTAATCTCCTGTTGTACCCTGTCATGTGAGCTTGTATGGTGAGATACAGGAGTGTCAAATACTAATGCCCCTGTTGGGGAAGTAGAAGCTATCTGAGAAGGATAGGAAGAAGAACCCCTCAACTGCAGATGCCTGTTCAAAAGATGAAGATTGAACAGGGGAACTAGTCTGAGATGGGTGTCTAATGGACAGTGGACTGAAAGGTAGGGGTTTGAGAAACAACAGAGTCTTGTACAGGTCTGTATGGGGTGCATATGGGGGTGGGGTGCAGTAGCTACTGGGGGATTATCATCCTCTTCAAAAGTTTCTGCTTTTTGGCCTTCCTCAGTTTGTTACAAACCTGCTAAGACAGGATAAAGGGATCCCTTTTTACTGGTCTGTACTGCCTTTTAACCTGTTTTACTTGTTGCAACAATTTCTTATTAACATCCTGCAACCCTCTTAATGATGACACTTTTTCCCTTTTAAGTGCTTTACTGTACCAAGAATAAAATGTTGTCATTTGTTCCCCACTTACTTTGCTTTTCTCTTCTTCCAAAATACCTTTCAATGTCATCAATTTAGTCTTATCATAAGTTCCATTTAATGGAAATACCCCACCAGAAAAAAAATTAATAAGCTGAAACCATTCATGCAAATATTTACAACTTGCCTTCCCATAGTTAAAATACATAAAATATGCAGGTGTTCCCTTTTCAGGGATCTGACCTTGCTTGCTTATCTTTGCTCCCATTTTTCTTATTTTATAAATAAATAATAAAAATATTAGGCTTACCTTACAACTCCTGGATCCCGGCAGTTCCAAAAAGAGAAAATAACAGTAGTAATCCACACACCATACAGGGATTGAAGGGTAGGAAGTCTGTTGGCATGCAACAACAGAGGAGAGTTTTTGATCAGCCTTGTCCCAGCGCGAGCTAAAAAATTACAGCTCCAGCATTGTGATCGGGATAACGGGGAAGATAGGTACTGTATTCAGAACTGGCCACTCTTTTGGACCCTCTGAGGGTACTTCCATGCAATCACACTTAAGTTCCAGCGTGCTATGGGCTCATGCATTTATTTTAACAATGCATACTTCTACATTCTATCATGCTGTAGGCTCATGAATTTGTTTTAACAGTATATAATCTACATCCCAATCATGCTATGGGCTCATGAACTTGTTGTATAGTGTACATCCCAATAATGCTATGGGCTCATGAATTTATTTTAACAATGCATACTTCTATGTCCTATCATGCTGTAGGCTCATGAATTTGCTTTAACAGTATATAGTCTACGTCCCAATAATGCTGTGGGCTCATGAATTTGTTTTAACAGTTTACAGTCTATGTCCCAATCATGAGGTGGGCTCATGATCATGCGGTGGGCTCATGAACACCTTTTAACAGTTTACAGTCTATGTCCCAATCACGCAGTGGGCTCATGAACTTGTTTTAACAGTTTACAGTCTACATCCCAATCATGTGGTGGGCTCATGAACTTGTTTTAACTTTATCTTTAACTTTTTAAACTTTTTTTCTTTTCTTTCTCTCATGCATTTATACATTGGCAGAATAAAACATCTCATACCTCTTACCTTTCAATCCTGAGAGTACTGCCCTCCACAAAAGGCACCTCCTTGTGTTAATTTGTCCTTTACTGTATGTGCACATACATTTACTATCCTCATTTGCTGTGGAGTTCTCCCACTATTAAGTCATGCACTTATTCTAGATTTTGCTAAAACTGTCTAAAAGAGAGAAAGAAAAAAAAAAAATCCTTTTCCCTTACAAAACAATTTCCCTGCCAATGTTTACCTACATTGTATGGACCACCTGCTTGCCAATATGTGTGATGGTTCATTTTAATTGCTGTATTTCATGTTAATATTCTCAAGAGTTTCATGCAAAAATTATTTATTTATTTATTTGCATTTGTTTACCGGGATGGTCCACTTGGCCAGAAGTGCACAACATAGCCCCAAACAATTCTGGTCCTCCATAAACTCCATCCTCCACCCAGGTAAAGTCAGTACCCCTCGTCCTAACATCCCTCACTTCTCAGAAAATATTGCTACCTCATTCAACACACACTTCACACAAACCATACTATCACTAGCTAAACAACACAACCCCCCTCCCCTCCAACCCACACTTTCAACTAGTAATCTCTCCACTGCCTTCTCTTTTTCTCCTGTACCTACCTCCAACATCAAAAAACTCTTAACTAAACTTAAGCCCACCAAATTAGCAGCAGACATCCTACCAAGTGAATACCTACAAATTGCAGCTGATGCTCTGGCATACCCAGTATCCATCTTGATTAACCGATCTCTATCAGAAAGTCACGTTCCCACACTGTGGAAAGTATCACATATAATTCCCCTCTACAAAGGCAGACCCTCCACAGAACTAACCAATTGCCGTCCCATAGCTATTCTCTCTCTACTCTCCAAAATACTAAAGAGATGCATACACTCTCAGGTCTCAGACTACCTCCTTACTAACAACCTCCTTTCCAATACTCAGCATGGTTTCCGACCAAACGATAGCACCACCACTGCCTTACTCTCCTTTACTAACACTATCCTTCAGCGTAAAAACAATGGCTATCTAAAGCATTTGACATGGTCCCACACAAACAACTTATCTCTGTCTTCAATAACCTATCCTTCTCTCAATCAGTCACCAACTGGTTTCATAGTTACCTGTCGAACCGCCAACAATACGTTGTATGGCAGAATGACATATCTCCCCAACTACCTGTCTCCATAGGGGTTCCCTAAGATCCATCCTTGGACCCCTACTCTTCTCTGTTTTCAACAATAATCTAGCCTCTGCCACCAAACATGGCACACTCATACAATACGCAGATGACTCGACCATCATCTGCTCAGCCCAGTCCCTACCCAAACTGCAAAAAAGTCACACAGGAAGCCTTTTCCTCTGTTGAAACTTGGTTATCCAATGCTCAATTAATACTCAACCCAAACAAAACTAAACTACTCATCTTCCAACCCACCAAACATACTCAAAACAACTCTCACTTTAACATCACAGCAAAAGACAACACCACTATATACCCAAATGAACACACCAAATTGCTAGGAGTGGAAATAGGCAATAAACTAAAATTTGACATTCACATATCCATGACCATAAAAAAAGTCCACAAAAAACTAGGAGCGTTATACAGAAATAAGCAACTTCTCACCAAAACAGCAAAAATTTCAATAGGAAATTCCCACCTTATCTCCACCCTACTTTATGCCTCTCCAATATATACCAACCTAAGGCAATGCGATCTAAACAAGCTAGAGACCTGCTACAACAAAATCGCCAAATTCGCCACAGGGGTATCCTACCGTAGTCACCACTGACTCTCACTTGCTGAACTGGGCTGGCTTGAACTCCCTCACCTCCTTCAATGGTATCAACTCTCACTCGCCCACAAACTAGTAAACCATCCACTAAATGTCCCATCCCTTCAGAATCTACTCCAACCCTATCACACCACCAGACCACTAAGATCCAGCAACAAAAATCACTTGCAGATCACTAAACCCAATAACTCTGCTGGTGAAGCACTATTCTCTTGTACCATAGCAAAATTATTGAACTCCCTCCCACCCACAATTACCTCCATACCATCATGCACCCACTTCAAAACTTTACTAAAAGCGTACCTAAAAACATGCAGGCTATGCCCTTGCAACTCCCACTCTAATATCACCCACCCCATTCAACCACTACCTTTCTTTCCACTCCACTAACTACCTTGATTATAGCAAGGTCAGATGCTCATAAGCCTAGTACTTATTATACAGCAGGAACCTCTTATTGTAACATTTGTTAATGTCTGTTATGTACTTCACAGATAAAGATTCTAGTTGTCTACTGATGTACTATGTTCTTCATCTGTAAATATGTTGTAAGTAATTGCTATGCTAAATTGTTAATCGCTATGTAATCCAATCTAACTACTGTCTGTTTATTTTAACTGTGGAGCTTTTCTCCCCGGGCCTCCACTGAAAATGGACCTACGTCCAGTCGGACACTCCCAGTCAACAAATGTAAATAAATAAATAAAAATAAATACATTTTCATTGGAGGCCCAGGGAGAAAAGCTTCATCTCTATGTCAGTACACACACTATACAGAATATATAAATGAAGACATTGAGTACATGTTATTACCAGCTTACAAATGTTTGTGAAACACTTCATGCAGTACATACACTCAAATGATGTGAGACTGCAGGTTTGTTTTTCTTTGTAGGCTCTTAGCAATACCATTATGCTTTGTTTGTAAAGTTTCTTATACCACACCTTCCTCCCTGAAGTACAGTAATCTTCCTGCTTGCACTATTCACATCTATTTTTTTATTAATGTCTATTAAGCTCACACTGCTGCCTACCTATGTGGCATTAGTACTACATTACATTTATGCCTTGGACTATAAATCAAAACCAGGGGGTCCTTGGATATGTCACTGTGGAGTTTACAGTGACTAGGAATCTGAAGTCAATTTCTGGGAAACACAGTAAACATCAGTGAATAAAAAGTAAAAGTGAAACAGTGCTATTGATTAAGTAATTTCATTTCACTGTAAATGGGTATTGCTGAAATCACCAGGAAACTGTATTTTTTTCTGTGAGGAGAGTGCAGAAGTTATACTGTCATACAAGTGATGTGGAAATGATACTGTTATACAGACTAACCTGACGTGACTTACTGTAGTTGGACATTAGTTAAGCAAGGTAAATCTTGTTTGTTGTACTACTAATTTATAGGTAACATGTCTTACTACAGCAAGCTGTTCTATACTCTGACATCAGTCTATGAAATGACAACCTTACATTGATATGCATTCTTATGTGTTGTTGATGAAAATCTGAAGAAGATTTACATATACTAGTAAGCATAGTGTCTTAACTTTTCATTAGAGATCACAATGATAACATTGACTGACATTTTGCCTGTTATTTGGCAACATGTATTATTCAATTTCTAACTGCCTCGTTAAATCAACCAATTTCTGGTAAATTTCCTGCTGCATTTCTAGTAGTCTAATTAATGATTTTTCAGTGCTAAATTTCCCCTTCATACAACAGCTTAGCTTATCAGCAAATGTTAAACAAAACTAATTGTGTGTCACAAATACTTACTGGCAAACAACTGATTAACTTACGTGTTTATTGGGACTCTTTAAAGCAGACATTTAACAAATGTGCCTAAAATACGATCACCTGAAGATCAAGGTAAAGGTGTCAAACAAAGCAGAAGTCTTCTCAACATCTAAGATCCCGTTGTTTACCTTCAGTAGGCTGGCTCAGTATTTACTTTCCATCATTCCATGTTTCACAGTATTAATGAGAGATGTCATACCACCCAGTGACAGAAGCTTGCTGAGTATCTGATAGCAGAACTTTGCGAATCATACAACAAGTCCGGAATGCCCAGGGCTCACAAATATATGAGATGTTCATATCATTCCAAACAATCATACTTTAGACACTTTAACAAGGAAGAGTTGTTAATCTGTCTTCATTCAAACAGGTGGAGATTGTAAAACAGGTAAGACAAGTTTAAGTGCATTGTTTACAAGACAAGGGATGCTTTGTAGTGTTAAGTTATAAAAGGATCTTTTATGGAGTAGATCAGAAACTGAAATGATGGACTTTGATATTGCTGTATACATCCAAAGGAAATATAATGCTGTATGTACAATACATTGATAAGATATTACTTTACTTAAGTGCTAAAGGTTATAAAGAACAAGGAAATTATGTAACAGGGTGTTTACTAACAGTGCTGAAAGAAATGTTTTATATGGCAGTATATAATGAAGGCTTAAGGCTGTGAGCTGCTAATGAATTTCTTCCAGTAGTCCTGGGACTGACTTATACATTCAGCATTAGCTTACTGTACAAGTCTGAGCAAGTCATTTATGAAAGTGCTCCCAGGACATTCCTGAAAAGAGGAAATTGGTGCATGCTGGGTTTACACAATGAAAAAATAAAATAAAATCATTGCTACACAAAGCTGCCATACTAGACAGATGTTGACTATAATAGTTCCTATGAAATCTTGGTAACTCTTCAGAAATAGATGATAGTAAGCAAATTATATATTAGAGGATATTGTATAAAAACAGCCAATAAGGTACAAGTAGAAGCAAAATTCTGGAGAGAAGATGATCAGTTAATTCACAGAGTCACAGTGAGAGGAGGAGTGCTACAGTATGTCAAAGAATGCCCGTCAGACAGGGAAGGAGTCAGATAATGTAAAATAGAAAAAGAAAGACAGGGAGAAGATCTAATGTTATCTTTATAGCATATTTTAGGTATTTATTTATTTATTCATTCTTTTTTATAGGTTCATAGGTGTGTACTAGGCTAATGGCCCTGTGGCCTTTATAAGCCTAACCATAGGTTTACCCTGGCATAGTGCCACCCGACTTTAGTTCCAGTGCTTCTATTGAGTAGAGTGACTGGAGGTATTCCCAGGGTGAATTTTCTGTTTCCCATCCACTCATCAAGATTTCTCTTGAAGAGGGTCAGTGAGGTGCTCTGCTTGACATGTATGGGAAGTCTGTTCCATAGCATGGGCAGTCTTTAGGTTATGAACCTGTCCCTCCAGCATGTTCTGTTGATTGTGGTAATGAGGTTGAGACTCTGGAGTGTGTGGTGTGGAGGAATTGGGATTTCTTTAGATGTACATTTCTAACAGAGCTGGGTCAGACATGGTTTTGTAAGTCAAGCAGAGATCGTCTCTAAGTAGGCGATATGATACAGAGGATAGTTGTAGTTTTCTGAGTCTCTCCATATAGGACAAGTTTTTAAGGCCTAGGATCCTCTTTGTGAGGTACTTTTGTAGCCTCTCCAGTTGTTGCAGGTGTCTAGTGAGGTACATGCCAAATGGGGCATTCTACTTGATGATTGGCCTAATGAGGAGAAGAGTAGAGGTAAACAATGACCTCTTTCTTCCTGGATGCAAAACCCTTAGTAATGAGATGTGCCACATAGAAGGGCTTTCTGTCCACAGTGGCACTGTGGTGATCAAAAGAGAGGTTGCTGTCAGCCTGTGTTCCCAGATCTCTTATAATGCCTTCTGTGTCTAGTGGACTACCATCAGTGTGGTAATTCATGGGAACCAGGTTTTTCCCAAAGGGGATGAAGACACATTTTTGGCATTGAGCTTAAGGCCATGGTTCTTATACCAGTCGTTGGTCTCAGTAAGGCCATTCTGTAGGATGTCAACATCACTTAAGGAGTTAATAATAGCTCCCAACTTGCAATTGTCTGTGAGCTTTGTCAGCCAGAGTCCCTTCATATTGGCCTGGACTTCAGAGAAGTAGATACCAAACAGGAGAGGACCCAGGACCAAACCCTGTGGGATGCCACTGGTGACCAGTCGGCAGTCTGACTTGGAGTCAGCTACTTTCACACGATGGGTTCTATCTGTGAACCAGTTTGCAATCCATCTAGTGATCTAGGGTTTGATGCCAAGCTTAGTGAGTTTTTCAATGATTCCTGAGTGGGGGAATGGTATCAAAAGCCTTGGCCAGATCAAGGTAGGCTGTATGAACCACCTTGCCTTCATCCACAGTTCTGGCGACTGACTCAAAGAAGTCGACCAAGTTGAGCAGGCATGATCTACCCTTCACAAAATCATACTGTGTGGAATCCAGAGTTTGGAGATTCCCTATATCCTTGTTTATTAGGTCCATGATGATGCATTCCATAGCTTTGCATATCAGACTTGTCAGGCTAATGGGGCGATAGTTCCCAGGGTTTGTAGTCACTCCTCCTTTGTGGTGAGACTGTAGCAGTGCGCCATTCAGTAGGGACAAAACCTGAGGTGAGGCTGTGATTGAACAGGACACACAGGTGAGGTGCCAGTTCACTCTGTAGTTCATGTAGACCACAACCATGGATATTGTCAGGTCCCAGAAAAGCTGTATTCTTGACCTTGGACAGTGTTGTTTTAACCTGTGCAGCAGTAATACTGAGTGCCTGGCAATCTGCTGGTATTGTGATTGGTCCTTTGGGGGGGGGTACAGTTGGCATTGAATCTGTCAGCCAGTATACTGGCAATATCTGTTGGCTTGGTATAGGAGGTACCATTGTGCAATAGCTCAGAGCAAATCTGGGTATTGCTGTGCAGATTCTTTATGTAACCATAGGAGGCCTTGTGGTTTTCTTTACTATCTGCTGCAATTCTGTTTTCATAGCTAGCTTTAGAAGATTTGATGAGGGATCTCAACTTTTTGTTGAGGCTGATAAGGGAGTTTTTCCAGTCTTGGGACTTCACATTATTCCACATCAGTTTTCTCCTTCTGTTGTAGAGTTTGTTTATAGCAGGGGACCACCAGATTGGCTTCGTTTTTTTGGAGGAGAGCATCTTGGTTCTATTGGGTATGGCGAGATCCATGTATTTGTGTACGTGTTCGTAGAGTGCATTGGTGTATGATTTTACTTTAAATTTGGAAAATATTAAAACTAGATTGCTATTTATCTAGTAACTACATCTCTAAAACTTACATTTAAGGCAGTAAAAAAATACATTAAAGACAAAGAATGTTGTACCATACACATAGCACCAGGAAAACTGCAAAATTAGTGGTGTTTTGGTACAATGACGTCCATGCATTTCATTCACAGCTTTGATGTATAATGTTTAATTGCTTACATAAGAAAAAAAAGATACATTTAGAAAGAAAACTACAAAGCAATGCACAGCCTGAATAAATTAATGTATATACAGATGTTTCTGGAGAATTTCTAAATATACATCTTAGTCTCATTGAAGTATCTGTATTTACACATCAAAGTTTTGTTAAAGGACAAAAGGGTAAGCATGATTTGTGCGATGGCCATAAGGTATTCATCATTTTGATAATATGGACACTGATGCACAGAAGTATGTTTATAAGTCAGAAAGGGTCATGAACAAGAATACAAGTGCAGATCTTTACAAAAACTTTTCAAACAGCTGTGTGTGTGTGTGTGTGTGTGTGTGTGTGTGTGTGTGTGTGTGTGTGTGTGTGTGTGTGTGTGTGTGTGTCTGAGTGAGTGTGTATTGCTTGTATTTTGTGTTGTGTATTTTTGTTTTATAAATATATCTTGTTATGGAAGGTTTGGCAGATTTACTAAACAGCACAGATGTTCTTTTTAAGAAGACCTGCTAATGCTAATAAACACTAAAGGTGGGTGGTGGTATTTCTGCAGGACTGCTGCATGGCTGAGTGCTAAGCAGATTTGCTGCTTGTCATAGAATAGGCTATACTTAGCTGTGCTGCAATGTGCATAGACAGTATATTGTGCACATGGGAGCTTTTGTGTGGGAATCTCACCAAAATGTTGTTGCTTCAACAGTAAAGCAGCTGTTTAAATTTCAGAAGAAGCAAGTGTGCAATGCAACTTAGCCTAATCATTTTATAATAGTTAAGTTAATAATTCTATTCATAACATGCTTCACAGATGATTGGTCCTTTCCATGAAACCTACATTACGGTTGACTCTCAAGATATTGTATCCATAGTCATCTTACAGCAATGATTGGAAAGTTGACTCACCGACACTGTATTTCATCCTAACAATAGGGGGGAAATGCAATCAGTGTACAGCTCTCTGGGATGCATCTGGTACCCCAGGTTATAGATGTTATAGTACTATAATGTATCTGCTTTTTCGTATTTCCTAATAGAACAGGAATGCTAAGAAACTCTGCCACATTTTGGTCAGTTTGCACACTTGTGATACTGTTATACACTAACTGCATAGCTAGCAGTAATGGGATGGTCACCTTGCTGTGAGGAAAGGCTGCTGACGCTTGATCAATTCCCAGTGCTGGTATAATTATGGTATAATATGTGGCAGTGTCCTCTGTGATCTTAAATGTTAAACCACCATACTATGCACAATACTTATTTACAGGTTCCAAGCCACTCAGTATACAAAAAAAGCCCACCCCAAAGGAAAAAACAGTTGGTAGATCATCAGAGGGAGTATTTCATACTGTCACTTTTTCTTTCTAAAACAAGGGCTCTGTAAAGAGTAGCCTTTGTTACTGGCACCACTCCCAGAAATTATATCACACACCTGATTGCATTTTCAGCAGTATATTATTGTCAGGACCAGAAATCACCATTATTTATGCATTTTACAAGAGACAATGTAAAAGAAGTTTGCCTAGCTCATAACTCCTACTTACATTGACTTTTTTCCCTTGACCTTGACCTTGATCTTCAGACCATACTCTTCTAGGTATCTAACTGACATGTAAGACCTACCTCCCAATCAAGCTGTGATGCCTTTTAACCAGAGCTTGTTCTAGCTACCTTTTAGCTCTGGAATTGGTTGAGTAGTAACATCAAGACAAAAGTCTGTTACCAAACTAGTTTTGTTATTGGTACTTCTTCCAGAAATGGCACCACACATGTGGCTGCATTTTCAACCAAACGTTGTTGGCAGGACAGCAAACCCTCACTGACTATACTTTAACTAATCAATCATTCTTTCTGCATATTTGCATTTTATTTACATAACTAGTTACATCTTTATCTAGATAAACTCAACACTGTGGAATTTTGTAACAGATTCAGTTATCATATCACATTTCACTTTTACTTATTTGCCAATCATACCTAGAAGATTAATATTTCTTGTCATGGAGTCCTTTCGCCATATTAGCAGAGGCCTACTCTCAGCTCAGTTTAGAATACCATCAATTATCCCTAACCTTGTCAATCTAGATGTTCCCATTCACAATGGCTTCCTCAAAGGGATCTAAGTTATACCATTTCATTATCACATACCAGTGTTGGAAGGGGCTTCCTCCTCCCCAGATTCACTTACCATATACCATTATCAACATTTATCAGCCATACATGAGGGTAGGCTATCCCAATCAGACTCTAACCTGCCATCCTTTTTAATGTGAGTCTTAGGCATCTTCAGAAAAACCTTCTGTAAGCATTATCCTAGGCAACATCAGGTAACTTGATACTACATGGGTTCACATGTTTTTTATCTGGCATCAGTACATAATTGGAGGTAATAACTCCCATACCCTGCACTACTAAACAAGGGGAACAAACATGGACCACTTCCCAGAACAAGAAGGGGGTTTAAAGAAGTTCTCTGCATACCTACCTACCTATTTAACTATAACAATCCTTCACTTACAACACCACATTCCTGCTTCACATAAATTGTACCTGCCCCCCCCCTTTCAACCTTTCCTTACCAATTTTTTTATGTCTACCTTTTACCTCTGCTTTACCTTCACTTCTGTGCTATATTACTCCTCTAAATCATCTTATATTAAGTGAAGCTGTAGATTGAGAAGGTCCAATACAAGGAAAGACAAATGAACATCATCTACATTATAGTCTGGAGCCTTACCTCCTAAATATTTGTGCCTCAAAGTCATGAATTGTACTGTAAGGCCAAGCCTGCTCATTGCAGTGATCAATACAGTTCATTGCTCTTTCTGTACCTTTAAAATCCTTGACATGTTTCCAAATCAAACTATCTAGTATTAAGGACCAATTTTACATATTAGACATTTGATTCTTCACTACCTACACAATTTTCAACATTTTTAAAAACAATCTTTTTTCCCTGTACAGTTCACATAATTTCCTCCCTAAGTGTATGGTAACATCATCTGGCTTGCCAAATCTATTCTTTTCAGATAGTATTAGTCGAAACGGAAACAATGGCACGCCTCTTTGGCCATTCCAAAACAGCTTCCATTTTGTACTGTCTAGCCCTTGTTGTATCCTGCTAGGCTGTATTTCAGCTTGTCTTTCAGTCTAATAGCAGGTTGGGCAATCAAAAATTATTTGCTCTGGGGCCTACAAGAAAAGAAACAGTACCAGTTGCCATATCTGGTGCATGCTCAAATCTAATGGAAGGGGTTGCAGTACTTTTTGGGTCCTGTAACAAAAGAGGACAGTTAGCATCATATTAAAACATTCATTTATATTTTCTTTACCTGTCTTTGGCAATTCTATGTTCACTTACAATACATGTATTTACTAATGTACTAATGTCATAGGTTCATAGGTTCATAGCTTGGTACTGGTCTATCAGCCCTAGGGCCTATACAAGCCTAGCCATAACAATTCCCTGGCTGTTTCTTCCCATACTATTTACTTCCCTGGATCCCTGTCTAGCAGGGCGATTGACATGATCCCTGGGGTGAATATAGGTTCATAGGTTGGTACTAGGCTATCAGCCCTAGGGCCATGGATTCTAAAAGCTCCTATGTCCATTGGTTTTGTATATTACTAATGTACTTATGTAAATAATTTGACAGATTCTTGATGCCCATATACCCACTCTCTTAACCACCTCAAATGAAGCCCCTTATATTCTTAAATCCAGTGTTTGCCCTATCATAAATGAAAAGGTTGCACAACAGTTTGCACTGATGCAAACCCTTTGCTTGGATACCTTTAATATGCTCTTGAATTGTCCTTCCATTCTTCCCTTGTGGGTGTACAAACACCTGATCTGCGGGTTACATTTTCTTTTTCGCAGCACAGAAGGTGTGCATCCACTTGACTGGGCAGGTCATGCTATTGTGCTGTTTTATATGTATAACCAGTTGACCTTCCCAAACTGGCCTACTTTAGGAACTTTATCCACATGAGCTGGGCACCACTGTCTCTTCTTCCTCCAGTAGCTCATGGATTCTAAAAGCTCCATAACATGAAAGCATAGACAGGCCTGCCAAGGTAAAATAGGTGCATAGTCCTGGAAAAACACTATATAAATCCTGAAACATCCAGGACAAAAGATCTCTGTTAAGGGCTGCATGTAGTATGCTTGTTGCTCTTGTTGACATGCCCATCCTTTTGGCATCATCTTCACTGCCCAGTGCTTTGTGAAATCCATCATCCCTGTGACCTGAAAGGCAAAGCTCACAGCATTAAACAGGTACCTAAATTGTTCTGACCACTCCCCCATCTATGTATAAAATTTTCAGCACCAGATACACAGATGATTTCCTTTCCTACACTAGTACACTATGAACAAAGGCCCCAAATCTTTTACAAATTCAATCATAAGCCTTCCTTGTACTAGCTCCCATGTTTCCCTTACAGACCTGCATCCCTTTACCAGTTTCACTTACCACCTGAAGGATATCTGATGGCAAATGTTCTGCATCTAGCATCCACGCACAAACCTATACCAGGGAAGGGTGAGACAGACTGACAGTGACTTCACTGCTTCTCAAGTTAATCTTCAAACTCTACAAAAGCATTTTTTCAGTAAATCTCGCTCTGACTGATGTAACCAACCTTTTGTGTAGTGGATAAATGACTGCTTAATTATTAGACTGCAGTACTATTCTCTTGGCTCATAGCCTGTTTATGTTCCTATAGACCTTGTGAACTACCCATGCCCTATATCAAAGGCTGATAAACCCTTACCAGTTCAAATAGCCTATCACTGCCCCCATGCTCTTAATCTCAGAATCAATCTGTGAGCTCCCCTTTCCCCATGAAATCCCATGCAGGACTCTCCAGCTGTTACATATGAAAACCCTTATTAACCCATGAGTCCCTCTCAGTCTCCATCATTATTTGAACTGCTAACAGTTGATTGGAACCTTCTTTCTGTGGAACAGCATCCTAAAAGCAGCCCTATACATCTTCAGATATAATGTCAAAACTGACTGGATGAAATAGAAGACATATTAGCACAATAAAACTGTCATCCATTACCACAATTTCAGAAGTAGTGCATCTTATGTGAGGACACAGAATCACCTCATTCTTCCTCCTCCCCTGTGGCATCTATTCTATTCCTAATATCTCTAAATGTACATACTGTCTTTACCATTGCCCATTGCATCCATATGTCACATAAAATTTCTCTGAAAGTTCCCAGCCTTCCTGACTTACACCACACCAACTGTTTGAGACCCCTTCTGATGGAAAGCTAGGCAAGAAGACAACTGTAGCCTTAAACCAGTGTGTTGTGCAGCTTATATATGTTTCCTCCTCAGTCCCGGATAACACTATCATAACCAATACAACCCAAACTCCTACCCTCATTCCTTTCCTCCATTATCACAAGGTGTATGATCATAATAGACTAAATATTAAGTACGTACAACTTGTTCATGGTTATGTAATGTACCTATAGCTTGACTGCCTCCTTTCCTACAAACCTGTGTATGTGTATTGGAATGGGGGAGCTGGAAGACAGTCCTCCCCTCCTTACATTAAGGTATTATGTGCTCTCCTTTTTAAGATCCATATCTAGAGCTGTAGCAAGCACTCTGCTGTAATCATTTGCCAAGAAATATTCCAAAGGCAACTGCATCCTGCCAAAGGACTTCCTAGTCCAAATCTGGGTAGCAGGAGAGGAAGCCTGGGAAGGAAGCACAAGAGGAACATAATGCTTATGCATGCTACCCCCACTTCCTTTCCTCCTTTCCTTTGATGTAATTTGTTTAATGTTTCCACTTGCATACTACTGCACACTCCTTTTGCAACCCAACAACACGCGCATGTCAGAGTCTGTGTTTTTTTTTATTTTATATATTTGTTAACCAGGTAAGCCCACTGTATACAAGAGCCCCTTTTCAGAGGTAACGACACAATGCTGGAATGCTCTCTGAATAAATGACCTGCTTAGTCACACAGTGGGGGAATAGCTCATTAGCTGTTCAAAGCCTTAATCCCCTGCACTAACTACCAGACAAAGTTAAACTCCTTCGGATGGAACTGAACCAGTGACCAAAGAATAGATAGGAAATTACTGTAGTCCTCCACTCTACCACCTTTCCTTTTACACAGAGCCTTTTGTTTGTGTTCATAACATGTCTCATATGAACAACAGCCAAGCTGATTTGGCATGTTATGGACTATGCTTAAAAATAAAGTACAAGGGGATTTAATTGTGAATTAACTTTCTCAAAGTTTTTTTTAATCAACTTGGATACTGTACTGGGTACATTGGGTAAATCACACACTTAGCTAAATATAGAGCAACAAAGTCTGATATAAGTCTAATAACAGCTTTATTAGACTATATCAGACTATTAGACTATATCAGACTCTGTTAACATATATTTGTCTATCTTGCTATCTCTCTCTCTCACTATATATATATATATATATATATATATATATATATATATATATATATATATATATATATATAGAGAGAGAGAGAGTGAGATGGCTATATATATATATATATATATATATATATATATATATATATATATATATATATATAGATAGATACAGATATATAGCTACACACATGGATGCACACACACACACACACACACACACACACACACACACACACACACACACACACACACACACACACACACACACACACACAGTTTGTCTGTATGCTATCATATATAGGTCCAGTGGGTATATAGCTTGTGTTCAAACCCCACACTGACCTAGAACACTTATTTAATCTGTTTACATTTACTTAAAAATTAAAACTGCCTGTAAAGAAACTTTTTTATGCCACACAAAATATTAGGCACCTTCTGACCTCCCTGATATCAGGTGACATTAATGGGTCCAACCTTGAAACCTCACCTAACTTCTGGCTAGAAAAAGCCTTGTTTTCCATGCAAAACTCAAGATGGTAGCTTCCTCACTGACCTAAGTAATGTTAGATGTCTGGAATCCAATATGACATCTACTATTAAGTTTTGGCAGTTTAACAAAAAAAAAAAAAAAAAAAACAGCCATTAATTACAGTTTTAGTACTCAGAACAGGATATAGTGCCCTCAGACCTCAGTCAAGCCATTTTGAACAGTATTTCATCATTGCAGTTTGCAAAAGCTCTAACAAAACATTTTGTTATCCTGTAACACCAGTAGACTTTAACAATTAATCCATGAATGCAAGCCAGCTACCACACTTTTAATCCAAAAAAGGCTTAACATTTATACCTGGCTTTTGAATAGCCTTATACTTACTGCATACATTTAAATGTTACACTAAACATTAAACTGTATACATTATAGCATGTAACAATCATAAATGAGCTATTGCATAGCTTTCATCAGCAAAGTAATCTTGTCTTGATTTACAACTAGACTATGAACTGGTTACTGCAATTCCCACACCTCAACCACTTCATCTTACATAAAACTTCAAAACAAAAGTCAAATCCATAGGACTCAAACTGTAAATAACACGTATGAAAGTCCAGTGCCTAACCAGCAAACAATGAAGTACACATGGCCTATACCATCCGCTTACACTCAAAACAAGCCATTTAGCTTCAAAAAGGCTGTAGCATAAAACGTGTTAATATTAAATGAAGTTCTCTATCATTTAACCAGCAAATTTCTTACACTTTTTTATTTGAAAAAAAGAAGAAAAAAGACAGCATGTTGGAACAAATTAATTAATATCCATACGTCTCCCATACAATCAATAAAATTAAAGTAATATTGCAGAATTTCTGCCAACAAATGGCTTTACACAGGCTTATTTAGAAAATGAACCAGCATAAATTCAGAATTAATTACTTTGACTAAAAGTCCCATACTTTCTCACACAAAGTAATGCAGCTCAGCATGCTTCCCTTCCCATGCTATTTTGTGCAGTTCAATGTTTATTTTTAAATTTGGAACTAAATTAAATGAAAAGAGCAACATCTTAACCAGCCTCACAAACGAACCTGATCAGCTGCTGAAACAATTTCCATTACTGTTTTTTTTACAAACTGTTAATATATATCCATGAAAATTAACACAAAACTCTCACAAGCGGCTCTCACCAGTAACTTAAAGTGGTCATTTCTAACACAAAGAAGCTTAACAAGGAACAGTAACCACCCCAAAGTTATCCTTGCCAGCAACTTCAAGCAGACATTTCTATTACTTTTTTCACATGTACTGCCAACTACTTCATGGAAATTAACACAAAGACACATAACAAAAATAAATAAATAAATACATACATACATACATAGACACTTTTTAGCCAGAAAACCACAAATTATCTCCAGCAAACCATCGGAAGAAAATACAAGCTAGCTTTGTAGACCCCTCAACTACATAATCAGTTACAGAGAGACCCAAGAGAGACTTTTCCAGATTTAAGTATTTTTTTCTCTGTTTTTTTGCTCCGACTGCCTTTTTCTGCCTAAAAAGTGGATTTCTAACTGATCTGTGCTTTAAAAAGTTTAAATTGCATTTGCCTTCTGCTCTTTACAGTTTTTGCACTTATTTTATATCAATTTAAGTCGTTTTTGTATTGTATAACTGTTGTAGGCTACACACTAAAGTGCGCTAGCCTGTTTATAGCATTTACAGTGTTTTCTGTGTGTTTTTCTGCTGTTTCCTGAAAAAAAAAATCTATTTTCCCGCCTTTGCTGAACTAGATTAGTCTAGATTTCAGGTTTTGCTGAATTCCGGACTGTGGTATAGTTTCCTGTGTTGCCCATATCCTTACTTGGATAGGAGGAAGCTTCTCTGTTCACCAGTGAGAGTGGGGAGCTTTGAGCAGCCTATCTGTCCCTGGAGGAGTGGTCTCAGCCCTGAAACTAGTAGCTTATTGGCCGTTTTGGGTCAATTCCTATCTCTTTCAGTTTCCCTGCTTTAAAACACGCATTTGCATGGTTTTACGCCAGTATACAACTCTGCACAGCTCCTTGTGGTGTCCTGCAGAGTGATACAGGCAACAGAGAGACCCAAGAGAGACTTTTCCAGATTTAAGTATTTTTTCCTCTGTTTTTTTGCTCCGACTGCCTTTTCCCGCCTAAAAAGTGAATTTCTAACTGATCTGTGCTTTAGAAAGTTTAAATTGCATTTGCCTTCTGCTTTTTACAGTTTTTGCACTTGTTTTATATCAATTTAAGTAGTTTTTGTATTGTATACCTGTTGTAGGCTACACACTAAAGTGCGCTAGCCTGTTTATAGCATTTACAGTGTTTTCTGTGAGTTTTTCTGCTGTTTCCTGAAAAAAAAACAAAACAAAACAAAAAAATATTCTCTTTTCTCACCTTTGCTGAACTAGATTAGTCCAGATTTCAGGTTTTGCTGAATTCCGGACTGTGGTATAGTTTCCTGTGTTGCCCATATCCTTACTTGAATAGGAGGAAGCTTCTCTGTTCACCAGTGAGAGTGGGGAGCTTTGAGCAGCCTATCTGTCCCTGGAGGAGTGGTCTCAGCCCTGAAACTAGTAGCTTATTGGCCATTTTGGGTCAATTCCTATCTCTTTCAGTTTCCCTGCTTTAAAACCCACATTTACGCAGTTTTGCACGATTGTGTGCATAGCGCAGCATTGAGCAGCGCCGCTTAAATGGGTTTAAATTACTCCTGGCTCCACAAAGTCTGCTCTTCACTTTTTCCCTTAGAACTGTTCTAAATCTCAAAGTAAGCACTCTATTTTCATTCTAAAGCCCTGCAGTTGCTCGTATAAGTAATCTTATAAGTAAGCACTAATAAACTAAAGCACTACACCCTCTTATACTCCCTTTAAGTACTTGGCTCCCTATTGGTCCTTTTTGATCAGTCAAAAAGTAGTTCCTTATACTATTCTGGCATGTCCAAAAGTCAGTTTTGGGTTTACTCTCCAGTCCAGCTGGTGAATCTGGGAATCTTGAGGCAATGTTACAACTGCCTTATGTACACAGACCACCCTCTCCTCCTCCCAACAAGCTCAAATATATGTGAGAGATGCAACTATATAGCCAAACTGGAGGCTGAGCTCTCTCAACCCAGTACTGGCACAGTCAGTCAGGAGGAGAAGGTAACCACACACACCATAAATCCAGTCTCACATAGACCTATCGCAACAGCAAACCAAACACATAAATACACAAAAACATATTTGGAGGTTCTAAATAAAAATCTGCCCAAGCAGCAGAGACCTCCAAAGCAGACATCCAAGCAACCGCTACCCCACAACAATACCCATGTATCACATAGTTCACAAAGTCAGTGTGCCAAACAGTCACAGTCCTTAAGGCTAAACAACACACCTAATACACTTGTAATAGGTGACTCTATTGTCAGACACACTGACGTCCCACTCACCAGGCTGAACAAGGAGAAGGTCACTGTAAGCTGCCTGTTGGGTGCCAGGATCCGCCACATAACACAAGCACTCAGGTCACTCCAAAGCAAGTACAAATATGACTCCATCATTGTCCATGCTGGTGTGAATCACCTGAGACGTACCTCCCTGGACTACATGAAAAGAGACATAGAGGAGCTCTCTGATCATGTAGCCCAGGCCGGTATGACCTTGACCTTGAGTAGCATCTTACCCTCACCAAGAATGATGCCACAGTATAAAGACAAAATGATCAATTTTAACAATTGGCTAAAGTATTGGTGTCATTCAAAGGGGATCCAGTGTCTGTCAGCTTGGGATGAGATGCTCGACAAGCCACGTTGCTTCACTAGGGATGGCTTGCACCTGTCACCCCTGGGCTTTCGAATATTGGCTAAGGCTCTTGCCACCCCCATAGTGCCTTTTTTAGGCAAGGCTCAAAAGACAAACCCACCTCCATAGACAACACAAGGAAAAAGAAACTATGGGTAATGCTGCTCAACGCCAGAAGTCTAAACCTCAGGATGCATGCACTCGAGGCTCTCCTCAGTATGGAGAATATTGATATCTCTGCAGTAACAGAAACCTGGTTCAAGGCTCCTGAGAGCACCCCAGCACTACCAGGTTATACCTCATACCATGCTTTTCGGCCCCAAAACTCAGACCGAACCACAAAAGGAGGGGGAGTATCCATATTCATCAAAGATACCCACACCTCCAGGTTAGTGGCACTGCACAAAGCATCGGAGACCATCCATGTGCAACTAACAGTGGGCAAAACTGCCTTTCAGTTTGTAGCCTGCTACAGACCACCCTCCCAAACTCAGGAACCCCACTCAGCTTTCCTGAGAACACTGGAGAATATGAAGGTCTCTCCAAACACCATCATATTGGGTGACTTCAACTACCCAAACATAGACTGGGAGCACTACTCAAGCCCCAACACCCTCGCCCAACGGTTCCTAGAATTTATAAACTCAAATGCTATGGAACAACTGGTCACCACTCCCACAAGAGGGGAAAACATATTGGACCTGCTCATCACCAACATGGGGACTCTATGTTCCATACCAGAGGTATACCCCTCACTGGTAAGATTTGACCATAAATTAATCACACTGGACATCCATATCCCATCCCCACCCCCAGCCAAGGAAACCACGGTGAAGAACTTTTCAAATGCAAAACCGAGGTGGAATCCTTCAAAGCCCGCGGGCCAGTGGAAAATACGGTCCAAACCGCAGAATCCTTTACAAATGCATTCTATGGACACCTACAGGAATGCATGCTATCCCAAATAAAACCAAGGCTCACTCCTCCAAAGGCAGGAGACCTGTCTGGTGGACCCCAGCCATAAATAAGCTATACAACAGAAGGAGGAAGCTACTACATGATAGAGCAAAATCCCAAAAAGGGAAGGCATCTCTGATCAGTACTAGCAAGAAACTACGATCCCTCATAAAATTATTTAAGGCCAGCTTCGAAAGAAAAATTGCACAAGAAGCTAAAGATAATCACAAGGCCTTCTTTAGTTATGTCAGGAACCTGGGTGGCAACTCCCAGATATGCTCTGAGTTAGTGCAAAATGACAAAAAATACACTGAACCCACACACATTGCCAAAATCCTGGCAGACTAGTTCAGTGCAAACTTCTACCCCCCTTTCCCCCCAAAAGAGCAAATGTCTATCCCAACAGAGTGTAGCCTCCTTGACATCACAGATGCACAGGTGAGAGCTGCCCTCTCCAAAGCAAAAAACACAGCATCAATGGAACCGGATGGTGTCCCGGGCTGCGTCTTACACGAGCTCCAAGAAGAACTGAACCCTCACATAAAGTCACTGTTCAATCTCAGCCTTATGACAGGATATGTACCCAAGGAATGTCGTACAGCAACAGTGGTCCCACTCCACAAAGGTGGTGCCACAACGGACCCCAGAAAGTATCGCCCTATAAGCCTGACTAGCCTGGTCTGCAAAGCTATGGAGCGTATCATCATGGAACTCATAAACAAAGACATTGGGAACCTCCAAACACTGGATCCTACCCAATTTGGCTTTGTTAAGGGCAGATCTTGCCTCTTGAACCTGGTTGACTTCTTTGAAACAGTCACCAAGGCCATAGATGAAGGGAAGGTAGTCCACACAGCCTACCTGGACCTTGCAAAAGCCTTCGACACAATACCCCACTCAGGCATCATAAATAAGCTCACCAGCTTAAATATCAACCCCTATGTCACAAGATGGGTTGCAAACTGGCTCAGGAATAGAACCCACATGGTCAGAATTGCAGGTGCCATGTCAGACTCTAAACCAGTTACAAGTGGCATCCCACAAGGCTCAGTCCTGGGACCTCTCTTGTTCGGTATATATTTCTCTGAGGTACAGGCTAACACGAGAGGACTATGGCTGACCAAGTTCACAGATGACTGCAAACTGGGTGCCATAATCGACTCACCGACTGACACAAGCATCCTCCAAAAGGGTCTCACAAAGACGGATAACTAGTGCCAGAGCCACGGCCTAAAGCTAAATGCCAAAAAGTGCATAGTCATCCCCTTTGGGAAAAACAAAGTGCCCACAAATTACCACATGCATGGTAATCCATTAAGTACAGAAGAAGTAATTAGGGATTTGGGGACCCAAGTAGATAGCAATCTCTCCTTTGACAATCACATTGCCAAAGTGGTTAGAAAGACCTTCTATATAGCCCACCTTATCACGAAAGGGTTCACATCTAGAACAAGAGAGGTCATTGTGCCCCTCTACTCATCACTCATCAGGCCCATAACTGAATACAATGCCCCATTTGGGATGTACCTTACCCGACACCTGCATCAACTGGAAAGACCTCAAAAGTACATCACCAAGAGGATCAAGGGACTCAAACAGATGCCCTATGCAGTTAGGCTAAAGAAACTCCAGCTCTACTCAGTTGCTTACCGCCTACTCAGAGGCGATCTGTGCCTGACGTATAAAGCCATGTCCAAGCCAGAATTAATGGACATGCTCCACCTCAGGAAATCCAAATCCCTTAGAGCTACACGCTCCAGGGACTTAAACCTGAGCACAGAAATAAATAGGACATGCTGGAGGGACAGATTCATATCCCAGAGACTCCCATCACTCTGGAACAAAATCCTAGTCCAGGTTAGGCAGAGCCCCTCACTGACACTCTTTAAGAGAAATCTTGACGAGTGGATGGGAGATCATAGGTTTACCCCTGGGATCTCTTCTGTGTCCCTACTAGACAGAGGCACAGTAAACTAACCTTAAAAGGGCTATCTTCTGTGACCTACTATACAGAGGCACAGTCAACTAATCTAAAAGGGTGGCGAAAGCCAAACACACTCTGGCTAGGCTTATAAGTGCCCTAGGGCAGATAGCCTAGTATCAACCTATGAACCCTTCCTGTTCAATCCCCTCCCTTCTAATACTGATACTAAAGCCTTCTTTCCTATTGAGCTCTAGTCCCTTTAAATCAATGCCTATCCTGTTTACCTTTTAACCTTGTAACATCAGAGGGAGACAGGACCCCAAAGAAATCTGTTTGTTAGCAAACTACTTTTATATATTTTAAGCACATCATAAAATACAGAAATAGAGAGAGTCTTCTAGATAGTTATCTGCCAACATCCTGGCACATTAAAAGTTCCTTCATCAAAATGTCTGGGTAAAAGCAACATTTATATACCCCTTTTTTTTTTACTATGAGTGCAGAGTGCAGTGCTACCAGTTTCAGAGAAGGGGTGAATTGGTCTGATTTGAAGTTCTCCTGCAGAAGAACAGCAGTGCCAAAGCTGAACTTCTGAGAGTTACAAAATGGGCATGCTCACTGATGCTCAGCACATCCAAAGGCTTATGGGGAGGGGAGAAAACACAAAGAAAAGAAAAGTGAAAACTCCATTTAGACTGGGGAAGTATTTATTTTTTTACAGTGCTACTGACTGACTTCTGGAGTCCTGGGAGATGCCAATATGCATTTGGGCTAGGTGATGTAAGAGGTTAGTAACATACATGATGCAGACATGATACAGTGTCACGTGATCACGGCTTCTTAAAAATAAACAGAACAAAAATCTAGAAGAATGGCTGTGAGAAAATGTATACCTCTCAACTGTCCCTGATTTTCAGGGACGTCCCTGATTTTGACTCAAATTTTAGCTTTGTCCCTCTTAATACCTCTTAACACTGGTGCCTTTTGAACAAAAGGTGGTGAGTTATACTTAATAAATAATGGCAATAATTAAGAGCTGATTACTTATTTTACTTCAGGAAATGTATATTAATTCACATTCTCTAATTATGTTAATGTCTCAAGTTAATAGAACTAATATTTTAAAAGTGAGCCCGATTGTCCCTGAGTTTTTCTGGATTTGTCCCTGAGTCTGTTGAGATTTGTCCCTGATTGGTTGAGAGCTATTGTTTGAGCTGTGATTTGCATTTGCTTTAGCAGTGAGTGGGTGGTATACACATGTGCATATGGATAGTCTTCTTTTGGATTGTGTACATATGTATTTAGGGGTCAAGAGAAATATAAGGAAAAAAGAAAGCAAGCAAGAAAGCTTGGAAAATTAGGGATCAAAACGTGGTGAGGTAGTGACCTGACTTTATTTACTGTTTCAGGAACAAACTAACAGGAATGAAAGCAGGTGATAGGAATAAAACAACTATTCATCAATGCCATTTGCTGACTGTATTGATAATACCCAACAGCAGCGAGTAAAAGAGATAGAGTGATAGATTTATAATAGCATGCTCCACAGAATCAATGTAAAAATCAATACTGAGAGATAATAATATGCTAAATTCAATGGCTGCATGAATTTTGTTTCTCCACATATTCACACACACACACACACACACACACACACACACACACACACACACACACACACACACACACACACACACACACACACAGATCAACAAATGTCATTGGCTCCAGTTCAGATGATTACAAATCAGCTAAAGCCAATCCTTCCAAAGTCAGCTAAATATATGGAATAAAGTATTTCCAGACCTCCATGTCCCAGCATCTCTGTATATTCTATTTATGAGATTACACAACAGTGGACAAAAGGAGAAACTTCCTAATTATCACCATCACCTGATCTTGTATCAGTATGTTACATATATATATATATATATATATATATATATATATATATATATATATATTAAATGGATTAAATCCATGGTTGAACATTACAGCGGAAACAGAAACATCATGCAATGGTGAAAACAATACAAACTGCAAAATCATGATATTGAAGAATAATAGAATTCATGAACAAAAACCACAGTGAAGGACCAACAGCTAACACGAACAGCTTTATTGAAACAGTTGTGCGCTTTCTTCCTTTCTGTGATAAGGGACTTCTTCAGAAAAAAATTACAAAATACCCACACACACTACTAACCCAGCCTTAAATAGTAAATCACTAATTATACATCAATTAATTCTTAAAATGACATACCATATATTAAAAAAACAACATATTATATAAAACATGTATCCAATATAATTTGAAAATATGAGCAGATAATACCTAACATTACCTAAAATATTATGTTAGATAAATTATATTATAAAATATGTTTAAGGCTAGTATTTTTCTGTAAATATATTTCTAATTGCAATTTCTTATATGATAACAAATTCTTTTCAAATACCTTTATTTTATCAACATTGGTAGCAGTTTCAAGTTGAGTCACACTTCCTTGCCTTCTTTCAACCCCAAATACAAAAGTATTATTCTTCCACTGTAAAGGCCCTTGGACATTACTGTTCAACTCTTCAGTCCTAACGGATGTATCACCAAGCATATTCTGCTGCTGCCTTTCAGGATCATTTGGATCACTGTTAATAGATGATGGCTGAGTTAGTGGGTAGCCAAGGCTACCAAACAAGTCATTATTCCCCTGTTTTTCAGTTAAAGTTTGTATTTGAGCTGTATGGGCAGCCAGTTGTTGTTTGATTTGCTGTAATAACTCTAATATATCACCATTCATTGTACCTGCCACTTCCATCTCTGCAGAAAGACCAAACTACTGCCAAAAGTATTCCAATAAACTCTAGAACAAAAACCACAGCGAAGGACCAGCAGCTAACATGAACAGCTTTATTGAAACAGTTGAGCATTTTCTTCCCTTCTGTGGGACTTCTTCAGCACTGCAACTTTTGCTCCCATATTTTAGAAACTGGGGGACAGTTTTGTGTTAAATGGAAAAACATTGAAGATCAATGGGCATTTTAATTGTAGCACCACTAATGTGGTTTATGTAGCTAAGTGTTTAATGTGCCCTATTTTTTATGTGGGTAAGACTGCTAGACCTTTTAAGAACAGAATAAGTGAACATTTATTGGACATCAGACATAATAGGCAAACTAATGCATTAGCAAGGCATATTAACAAATGTAGAAACCATGTTTTTAGACTTTTTTTGTAATCCAACATTTGTTTAAAGATCCACAAGGTAGATACCTAGATGTCCACTTGGATATCTATGAGCTAAGATGGCAACTTAGGCTTGATGCCACAAAGTATCCAGGTATCAATGAGGCTATTAGATTATCTAGCATATTAAAATTAAGACATATATTAGGTTATATTTCTTATTCAGGGAATTGGTACATTGTTTTTTACAATATAATTTATCTAACATAATATTTTAGGTAATGTTAGGTATTATCTATTCATATTTTCAAATTATATCGGATACATGTTTTATATAATATGTTTTTTCAATATATGGTATGTCATTTTAAGAATTAATTGATGTGTAATTAATGGTTTACTATTTAAGGTTTGGTTAGTAGTGTGTGGGGGTATTTTGTAATTTTGTTCTGAAGAAGTCCCTTATCATAGAAGGGAAGAAAGCACTCAACTGTTTCAATAAAGCTGTTCGTGTTAGCTGTTGGTCCTTCGCTGTGGTTTTTGTTCTGGAGTTTATTGGAATACATTTGATAATAGAACACATGCTTAGGGATTCTGCTTCAGGGGAATTGGGATAGGGTGGTAACACTTGGTGAGACACTTTTGTCAAATGGTAGATTTACATTGAATTATCACATATTTATATTTTATATCATTGCATGCCTTTGGAAAGATGTACTCTAGATATAAGGTTAGGGTGCTTTTTTCTTTCTGTTGAAGTGAGGGTAGATACTCCCCCGGACCCAGTAAGTCTCCCCACTAGCACAGCTGTAGAGTTGAGTCTCAGCCAAGTGTACAAACCAGTGCACTGTGTCCCTGCTCCAAGTAGCTGACACACACTCTTTGAGATTTGACTTTCACATGCACACACACACAGACACACACACACACACACACACATGCACACACACACACACACACACACACACACACACACACACACACATTTGGGAAAGGCTGGTCGAGATTTACTATCTATGCCCCTCTGCCTGGACTATAAGGTAGTTATTGCCACCAGACACTCCAAAGCCAGCTTCTCTAAGGCTCTTACAAGGGTACCCGATTATACTGAGTGAAATTAATACTAATACAAATGGTAATGTTTAACTAATACAGTAAGGCTTTCAGGAGTGGGCACAGTGTCACCAAATAAATATAAGTACTCTAAAAGGTTAAATATTTTCTAAACGACCAGCCACAATGAAAAGTTTAAATATATTTAATAATAAGTAATAAAAGAACATGAACATAGTAAATATCTATTTACAATAAACACCAGAGTTTCATACACAGGAAATATTAACATAACACAGATGAATATATTCATACAGATACAGAAAAACAGTACTTAACTAATCTCACTATATTTTCCTAACTGATCTCAAGAATTACTATTCCCTGGTTACTTACTAAAGCAAGGCAAGATGAAGCAGGTGATTTGATCCTTCTATGTCAGGTTGCAAAAACAGACTGCCTTGAAACTTCAGTCTAATCTGGTATTAAAACATAATTTTAGTCTTGGATTAACAGAATGACATCTGATAGATCTGGTCATATGACTCTGGTTCCCATACTACCCCATTCCTAGCAACTGAACCATAGTCTTGCACATATGTGTCAATAATACACACACATAGAGCTTTTCTAAGACGTATTATAGCATCAGGAAGCCATAAAACCATTTCAACACTTCTACCCTTCCAGGGTAGTAATTAGCTCACTGTTTAAGACAATATAGAAAGCTTTCTAGTACAGACTTCTTGTCTCTGGCTGCATTGAGACTCATGAGATACAATCTTTATGGCCTAAATTAAGTAATTTAATTTTAGAATATTTTTCTAAAAGTTAGCTGGGGCTGAGGTTAACCTCTTCTCTTTCAGTATCCTCTGTTACAATATTAATTTCAACAGTTATAATGCAGGCTGACATACAGGTGTGCACTTCTCTTTCTGTCCAGCAGGACCCACTGTTGATACATTTTTTTAACACAAGCAGCTTTACAAATACATTTTCAGCACAAGCACCTGTACAAATCAGTTTGATATACAAATGACATATAATTCTTTACAAAACTCCAGCTAGCTATGCTGGCATATGTTACACATCCACTGCCTTACTTCTCCTGGCATAGCTGGCATTACCTCACATCGTCACACTATAATTTTCAGATATACTTTCATTTGTCTTAGATTTTTCAAAACATAATTCTTGAATGCCCTGCATCAGAGCGGGATCCAGCACTAGGTGACCTAGGCAGTCGGCTAGGGCCCACTGACCAGGGAATGCCACAAAACTTACATTTCTTCTTTAAGAACACACTCTGCATGTATTACATTTCTTATTTAATGACATACACAAAGTGCATCCGTAGTAGCATCTGTACATGCGTCTTTAATATAACACACATACATTTAAACATTAGGATGGAGCACATAATTTTTAAGAGACAATTTTACATGGAAAATTGCTGGTGTGTGTGTGTGTGTGTGTGTGTGTGTGTGTGTGTGTGTGTGTGTGTGTGTGTGTGTGTAATACCCAATTAGAGATGGCAGGTTGGTTAATTCATGCAGACTCAACCCTTGCACCTCAAATACAAGAACCTAGAGTCTGCAACCTGTATACCAACTGCCAAACTGCCATCAGCAAGTGCATTTTAAATACTGTTGAGTTTAAATGCTTTTTCATGGACTGTTGAGTTCCCATGCATTTTCAAAGAATACCGAGTTCCTGTCTATTGTGAAAGAGTAATGACTTTCTGTGCATTTTCAAGAAATTTGACTTTCTTTACATTTTTAAGGAATGCTGGTTTTCAAGGGAAGAGAAGTTTACTGTTGTTCATGATGAGTCTGTTTTCAATGTGTAACTGTTTGTTTAGCAAATGGCCATCATCATTGTTTGTGCGATAAATTTTAAAAGCAATATTAGTAGCACAATAGGTAGCATGCTTACCTTTGGTACTGAAGGCTGTGGATTCTATTCCCACACCATATAGATGGAGTGCTGATATTGCAGTGCCTCCCTTTAAAGGGAATTGGGGTGCTGCACTCCTGAGTGTATACTGCTTTGGATGAAATGCCTAGTAACTACAAACCTGTTGCTGGTTTAACAGCCATTCCCTGTTGCAATATTAC